>NC_056737.1:1661675441-1661975441 GCF_019279795.1 Protopterus annectens
CAAATACAAGAACATTCTTTAAAACTGGGGGCAGTTTCAAATGTGTTTCATACACTATTCCAATTTATTTCATAGAAATGCACTCTAGTCGTTATTGCCTGCCATTAAACTGAGCACTAGTTATTTTGTCAGCAACACAGAAAGCAACCCCCCTCTCAAGAAGAAAAAAAGCATTAATATTCCAGTTATTTCACACAAATGTGAACTAGCTTGCCATTAATACCTGACATTAACCTGAGCAAATGAAGAGGATAAGTTCCCATAGCATAGCATAGCTAAGCACACCCCCATCCAAAAACATTCAACCTATTTCACACAAATGCACACTAGGCAGCCTTTAAAATAATATGAAAAGGGCAACGATACTGCCACCCCCCCCAAAAAAAAAGAAAGCATAAATGTTCAGAGTTATTCACACAAATGAACCTTAAGGGAGGAATTTAGTGAAAATGACAAATTACATTCATTTACAGCATATCTGGCCAAATCCCCCCCACAAAAAAAGGATAAAATATTTAATTTTATGAACACAAATATTGATTTGCCAGCCTTAATGACAAAATTTAAGCTGAGCAAATGAAAGGGCAAGTTACTTTAACCCACAGCCTAGCTAGGTACCCCACACTCTACTAAAACAAAAAGAGGGCAGGAGACTACAATGAAAACACACACACACACACACACATTGACACACACACACACACACACACACACACACACACACACACACACACACACACACATTGACACACGGCAAATTTTAAAATATTCAGGCAAATGCAAACACACACACACAGTAGTGTAACCACCATCAGCTTCCCCTTTCCAAAAATAGAAAGAAAATCAGGTTTTATTCCTAAAAAAGTGCTTACCTTCAGTCCAGTAGTCCACATTGCCCTGGCTGATTCACTTGCTGTGATTAATCCAGTTCATCAGGTTCAATTAAACAAAAAAAAAAAAAAAAAAAGCTTTTCCACTAACCACTGCAGAGTCTGTACTACTGTACAACTAGAAGACTACAGTTAATTTTAAAACTAATCAGAGTTCTCTCCAGTCTTGTCTGCAGTTCCTTCAGAGTTTCCAGTCCTGTACCACGTTTTCATGCATGGACACATGGACACATGGACACACAAACACATGCAAGATGAAGAAACAAAGCATTTACTTCTGAGGTGAATCATGGCCAAATGGGGCCCTAGTCAATGCAATAGATCAGACTGTACACACACACACACACACACACACACACACACACACACACACACACACACACACACACACACACACACACACACACACAGCAACCCCCCCCCCCCCCAGCTCTTCCACTGTCCCATTACTTACCCGTTATTCCCTAGGTACCATAAACATTGTTCAAAACTCTGTTTGCATACTATTTTCTTCTTTATTTTTACAATGATTACAGATATTTGGATTCAATTTAAAACTTTTTTGAAATGTTCTAGCACAAACATTGGTAGATATTTACTAAACAAAACAATACAATGTCTACAGTGTCATGATGAAAACAGACTTGGCGTTAACAGCAAACTTCTCCATTGAAACTTACATTCATTGAAAAGGCGTTGAAACCCACATTCAAAGAAAATGCATCTGGCCAGTGGCAGATAAAGTTTACCTTTGGGCTGTTTTCAAACTATAGGCCCCTTGCACACATTTTCAGGACCATGCATACATGCATGTGTTCTTTGATTCACCTTCTCAATTGTATTAAATTATATTCCTTGTATAATACAGCACCACTTGTTAGTGTGTGTTTTAAATGTGTAGTTCTCAACATTTTTCCAGTAAGCAGTGAAACGAAACGTATGCCCCAATAATGACAAAACTGCACATTTCAGAACATTTCAACCATAAAAGGCTACTCCAACTTCTGCCATTACATCCACCAGTACCAGTCCGCACACAAATTCACTGCAGAAGTAAGTCAGCTGAATAATTTCACATTAAACAGATCTGCAACTAATTAAGAGGTTGCTGCTAGAAAACAACTTTATATTTCAGTGTTTCATCTACAAATTCAGTGCCTGCTGCCCTTGAAGAATAAATTACCTATGCTACAGTAAAAACAAAAAAAAAATGGTAAGCTGGTAATATCGCTATAGGGAATGGATGGCAAACCAACAACAGGGTCATAGATACTAGACATCTCATCCAACTGTTATGACCATTCTGTAAATACAACAGATGCACATTAAAACAGACTTAGCATGAGCAGCAGTAAACCTATCTTCCCTTGAAGCTCACAATTCCTTGAAAATGCACTGAAGGTTATAGTCCCTTGCAAATGCGCTGAAACTCAATTCCTTAAAAATGCACCAAAACTCATTTGTTACTAGTTTGGTAGTTGGTGTAGACATTTCAGGCTGTTGTTTCCTATAACTAAAGTACAGGGTTTGAACCTGAGGAAATTTACTAATCTGCACAGCTTTCAACTCTCCAGAATGCCCAGATTTTTGCCTCAGATTTTTTGTCTGTTCCTCACAAAAGTTATGGTATTATGGTAAATCACTGAGGATTGAAGTTTCTAAATAATGACATACATTTGAGTTTCAGACTTCATATTGTTCAGAAAATGCATGCTAACACGAATCCTGTTATTCTAGCAACTTTCTAAGTTTATAAGAACAATATTTAAAATTTGTCCCTATTTTTGGTCTTAAAATCTGCTCCTATTTTTGGGCTTTTATCCCCACGTTATTTTAGTCTTTGTCCAAATTTGAGTGGCGTGCTAGCTAACACACACACACACACACACACACACACACACACACACACACACACACACACACACACACACACACACACACACACACAAATTCTACTGCCTTTGCTGTAAAGCAGATCGTTTTTCTGTACTGCCTTTACAGATTCAGAAAGGAGACTTTGATGGAAGTGAGTCAGTCACTAAAACTAACACACAAGCACACACACACTCTTGTATATAAATTCTGCTTACTGTTTGCACTTGGGCCGTATTGCATCCTTTGCCCCCACATTAGTTCACCTATGCAAGGTACCCATCAAACTGCAAACAGCTAGGGTGTATTTCAGTTCCATGTAGCTTAATCCACAGATCTGAAGTACATGTTAATGTCAAATTTAAAATAAAGCTTTTAACTGTTACTGATGTCAACCTCATATGACTACTGTAATGTGTTTTCCAGGGGGTACTATGTGCCCTACACCCCTAAAATGGGGGATATGTCCCCAAAGTCGCACTGTCTCAAAGATGTGAATAACCAGTTTTCTGCTTAAACCATGTTACATACTGTAACCTTAGATTCAATATATTTATTTAGTTGAAGTGTTGGGGAACAGCCTGCAAAAACGGTTCATTTCCATTGTACGTCTTCCTTTTGGTTGTGTCATATTGAATATGCACCTATATTTGCATGTGCAGATTCATAAATTTAATTTGAGAGAAATGTTAGCATTCTTACTAATTACAGAATTTCAGTTAAAATGTAAACATATGTTATATTTTAAAATTTTTGGCTGGTGCTCCTTCTGTGTGCACACCTGTGAAATTTTTACTGATAAGTAACATGTACATTTCAGTTTTGTAATGTGATACAGCAGCTACTCTTTAAGGACTGAAACGTGCAACATCTTTTTCATAATTAGAGATGTTGTTTACACTGCAATGATGGACTTCAGTGCACTTTTATACTCTATCTTACATGTTCAATTAATCTGTTATTGAATTTCAATTATTCATTAGAAGTTAGAATTTGCTTTCTGAGTGTGACAATGCACAACTTGATTGCTATGCACAATTTAACTAAATAGTGTCCAAAAAAAAAAAAGAAATATAAGCTGTGAAATAATAGCAATATACCATGTTTATGTGTGTATTGCAGATGTCCTTCAAGAATGCAACTGCAGTCCTGACATATTGGTTGTCCTGCCTCAGGCAGCCCCTCGGTCGGCCGGATTCCAAAGTCTGGGTCCGGCGTCGGCTGATGTCACCTCTTCCCCGACGTCAGAGCGGCTGGGGTATAAAAGCATCAGCCGACGCCATCTTCTTCAGTCTTTCTTGCCGCGCAGTGCCAGAAGCAGAAGCAGTTCGCAAGTGCCGGTCGTCCAGCTCCTGTGTTTTCAGTTACCGAAGTCATCAAAAAGCTAAGTGCCCCGTTGGGGAACCTTTTCTTGCCTCAGCCGATGTCAGATAAAACTGCAAAAGTTAATAATTGTTTGTCTTGTGGTAAACAAATACCTCATAAGGACTTCCATTCTTACTGCCTTCCCTGCCTGGGCCCAGACCACGACGTCTCGGCCTGTGCTGCCTGTGCTTGCTTCAATAAGTGCACACTCAGGCGCCGGGCAGAATTTGCTGAAGACTTTTTTGGGGAAAATTTCTCCTATATCATGCCATCGGAACAACCAACAACACATATTTCCAAAAAACGGAAGGACCGGGACCAACATTCTCGGCCCACGACTTCCACCGACCCCACGCCAAAGCCTACCGCGAGTGCATCAGTCTCTTCAGAGGCGGTAATTCAACCGCTCCAGACGACGACACCGCTTTACCGCACACTTCGGTCCCGGAGGTTACCCCGGTGCCGGTTGTTGATTTTCCTCCTGAAACCGAAGCCCAGGAATTACCTGACACCATACCGGTGGATAAAGTTACTCCAGCATGTGGGGCAGCTAGGCCTCCGGTCTCTATGTCCATCAAGGCCTACACACGTGCTAAGGCTGCCAGCCAGTCTAAGGCTCACCCTCCTAAATCCTTTTCCCAGGGTTCCACTTCTGATAAACAGATCATGACTTTAGCTGCAGATCTAATTTCTTTAATCAGAGGCTCTCAGGCACATCCAGACAGAGGTTCTCAGCCGCCTGCAGATAAAAGGCCTAGGGTTGAGCAGACAGATACCCTTTCCTCAGATGAAGCCTCTGGGGACTCAAACCATTCAGATTCCCAGGAAGAATCCTTCCAGGCCTACGAGGATTCTGATGCTGATGAATCCATTCCTTCTGCCTCTCCTCCAGAGGATATTTCTTTCGGGGAAATTCTCCACTCCATGAGAGAGCATTTTCAGTGGCAGGGCCAGGATTTCTCTGACTCCAGGAAAAGGCTACGTACTTTCCTTAAGTTACCCCAGCACAAGCCTTTAGCTATTCCACCAGTGTTAGATGTATTGGATGATGTGTATTCAGACTCCAGTGCTTCCCCTGATTCTCTCTCTCCTGCTCCTGTCAAGCCAGACAGATATTACAGGGTCCCTGAAACGCATAAGCATCTCTTTAAGGCCCACTCTGTGGATCTAGAAACTATTTCTCAGGGGCCCAAAGGAGTGGCCACCTCCACAGCCAAAAACCCTTTGCCCGCAGACAGGGAATCTAGGTCCTTGGAGAGATGGGACAAAAAAGTTTATACCTCAACCACCCTTGCCATGAGGGCACTTAACTGTCTTTTTCATATGTTTCAGTATCAGGATTTCTTGATGGATGATTTGCAGAAAAAGTTAGCCTCTCTTGAGCCTTTAGATAGAAAGGCCTTGCAGGATTTGGTTCATAATACTCAGCAGGTTAGCAATCATTTTCTTCAGTGTGGTTATGATGCATTGGAAGCTTCATGTAGGGCAGCTATGACAGGGGCCGTCATACGTAGACATGCTTGGTTGAAAGAACAGGCATTGCCAGATCATGTTAAAGTAAAGCTCCTAGATGCACCTCTGGAAAAACAGAAGCTATTTGGTGCTAATGCACAGGATGTGTTGAAATCTATTGAGGAAAAGGCTAAATAAGTACAAACAGTCAAAGATTTCCTCCAGGTTCAGCCACCGAGGTTCAGCAGGAATTGGCCTTCATAGAATTGGTCCTTTCCAGACACTGACAAGTTCCAAAGGGGAAAAAACAGGTGTGCTCGAGGTAGAGGGCAATACCGAGGCTCCTACAGGGGCCGCCAATGGCAACCAACTAATCAGAGAAGTGGCGCAGGAACTTCTACTGCTCCGCAGGGACAATCACAATGACTTGACTTTGACACCACTGACCAAGGCTCAAAGAGAAGCACCTTTAGGCAGAAAATTATCCTTATTTTCAAAGAATTGGCACGTTTTAACAAAGGACAAATGGATTCTGGACATAATAGACAAAGGTTACAGGTTCCACTTCCATACCTTACCAACAAGACAAGGCATGCCAAACCTGCCACAAAATCAAAGGGCAGAGGCACTCTTATAAGTTTCAAACCTGTTACAGATCAAAGCAATAGAAAAGGTTCCTCCTCAGGAACAAGGTCAGGGATTCTACTCAAGACTGTTCTTTGTTCCAAGAAAAGAAAAGCAATGGAGACCTATACTGGACTTGTCCGCTATAAACACTTTTCTCATTGTGCCAAAATTCAAAATACTGACGTTACAGCAACTTCTTCCCATGCTGGGCAAGGGGTCTTGGCTGGTTACTCTGGACCTCAAGGAGGCATACCTGCATGTCCCAATCAGACACAGTTGCAGAAGATACCTCAGGTTTCTTGCAGGGTCAGAGCATTATCAATTCTAAGCATTGCCGTTTGGCTTATCTACTGCACCCAGAGTATTCACGAAATGCCTGGCATCAGTAATTGCACATTGCAGACTCCAGGGGATACAAATATACCCTTACCTGGACGACTGCCTTATACAAGCGGACAGCAAACAAGCCCTGATAAGAAACTTGGACTATGTCATACACTTACTACAGGCTTTGGGATACACAGTCAACATTCAAAAATCAAGACTACTGCCATCCCAACAAATAATTTTTCTAGGAGCCAAACTGGACACAAACTCACAAATGGCTTTCCTCACAGAAGAAAAACAAGAGCAATTACCAGATTACTTCAAAAGCCTAGCAAAGCTCACCCAGATGACTGCAAGGAAAATCCTGCAGGCCCTGGGTTTCATGGCATCTTGCATTCTTCTGATTCCACTGGCAAGACTACACATGAGAAAACTACAATGGTACCTAAAAAGTTTATGGTCTCAACACAGCCACAACTTAGAAGCAATTATCCCACTCATTCCATGTCTTCAAAAGGAATTTTTGTGGTGGGCACAAGCAAGTCAATTAAACAAAGGCATGTCTTTCAACAAACCTCAAGCAAGTCAAACCATTACAACAGACGCCTCAGATCATGGATGGGGGGCGCACATGGAGGGCAGATGCATTCAAGGGCAATGGGCACCCCGAGAATTGCATCTGCACATCAATCAAAAAGAGATGTTGGCAGTGATTCATGCAATCGAGGCCTTCGGAAAATTTCTTCAGCAAGGTCATCTGCTAATAAAGACAGACAACACCACTGTCATGTGGTACATAAACAAACAGGGAGGCACTCATTCTTACCCCCTCTGCAGACTAACAATGACTCTTTGGGAAAAGGCCCTGAAACTGAACTTACATTTGCAATCCCAGTTTGTTCCAGGCAAGGACAATGTTCTGGCGGACAGTCTAAGCAGAAACATTTTGGACCCGCACGAATGGATGCTGCATCCAGACATTTTTTCACAAATAATTCATGCATGGGGAAGGCCGGACATAGATCTCTTTGCCTCTCACCTCAATCATCATCTGAAGAAGTTCTGTTCGAGGACACACCATCCTCAAGCCTGGAGAATGGATGCTCTCTCCTTCAGCTGGAATTCTCTGACAATCTATGCATTCCCACCTCTACCATTAATGACCAAGGTGTTACTGAAGATCAAAGCAGAACAACCGAAAGGTATTTTGATAGCTCCAGACTGGCCAAGGCAGCACTGGTATCCATTACTAAGGAGCATATCTCGCACCAAGCCGTGGCCCCTGCCTCAATGGCCTCTGCTTCTAACTCAGCACAAATACAGGACTGTTCATCCCAACCTGCAAACATTGCAGCTGACAGCTTGGAGGGTCCCATGACTTCTACCCATATCTCTCTCTCCGAAAAAGTTCAAGAGATCTTACTGGAAGCACGTAGACCTTCCACCAGAAAAACTTATTAAGCCAAATGGAAGAGATTCATCACCTGGAATGCCAACAAGGGTCAGGATGCATCAGTAATAAGCATGCCACAGATACTAGAATACTTGGCAGAAATGCTTCATAGTGGCCTTTCATATTCTTCCATAAAAATACACGCTTCAGCAATCTCAGCAAAATACAACTGTGATCCACCTGTGTTTTCACATCCTTTGCTAAGACAGTTTCTAAGAGGGATAAAGAATATCAAACCTCCCAGGAAACCACCAGTGCCTGCATGGGACCTCAACTTAGTCTTGGAAAAATTAACTCTTCCTCCTTTTGAGCCAGCAGCATCTTCAGAAATGCAATTTCTCTCCTGGAAAACAGTTTTCCTGTTGGCAGTTACCTCAGCAAGAAGAATCTCGGAGATACAGGCCCTCATGGCAGTACCTCCATTCCTCATTTTTCATCAGGACAGAGTTTCTTTAAGAACCAATCCTTCATTCATGCCAAAAGTGATATCCAGGGTGTCTCTAAATCAAGCAATCCACCTGCCTACTTTCTTTCCCAATCCTCAAAATAAAGGAGAAAAGCTGCTGCACACTTTGGACATACACAGACAATTACGCTACTACTTGGACAGAACAAAGGCCAACAGAAAGTCTGACCAACTATTTGTAGCTTATGCTGCTGGAGTGCAAGGAAAGGCAATTTCCAAACAAACAATTTCAAAATGGATTGGACACTGCATCAGATTCTGTTACTCTTTCCATGGAAAATATCAGGCCACACTCCACCAGAGCTATAGCCACCTCCACAGCCTTTCTAAGAGTGGTGGCTACAAAGGACATTCTAGAAGCTGCTACATGGAGCTCCGTGCATACATTTTCCAAACACTACAACCTGCCTTTATACTCCAGATCCCGAGCAGGCTTTGCTTCGGCAGTCCTGCAGGGCATTTTAGCTACACCATCTTTTTCTTAGATCCTACCACCCCCAGCTTGGCTATGGTATTCAACCCATATGTCAGGACTGCAGTTGCATTCTTGAAGGACATAGTACAGTTTTGTACCTACCATAAATGTAGATGTCTGATAGATATGCAACTGCAGTCAGGTTTACCCTCCCTCCTACCCCTCTGTAATTTACTTTTTTGGGTCCACTACCCCTTTTCCAACTTAGCTGGGGATAACTTTTATGGTGTATCTGTTTATTACTATTGTGCATGTCTGGAATTTTATCCATTCTCTAAATTTAGCCTTCCTTGGAGGGCACCTGGCATCTGGGGCAAGAAACACTGAAGAAGATGGTGTTGGCTAATGCTTTTATACCCCAGCCGCTCTGACGTCGGGGAAGAGGCGACATCAGCCGACGCCGGACCCAGACTTTGGAATCCGGCCGACTGAGGGGCTGCCTGAGGCAGGACAACCCATATGTCAGGACTGCAGTTGCATATCTATCGGACATCTACATTTATGGTAGGTACAAAACTGTACTTTGTATTTATTCTTTAGCTCACAAGGCAAACCACTCCAGGAGTGCGGAAATACTAGTGTAACACCCAGACTGGTACAGTATAGTGCTTTACTGCCCCATATGGGAATGGGAGGGCAGATACTAAAATGTAAGCAACTGGAAAAATGCACATTGCCTGTTTAACTTTTTTTCATGCATATATTTTACTAATCCAGGTGGATTTACAGTCTTAGATCCAAATATATCTAGGCCATCTTTGTATGCATTATATTCCTGTTCTTTCCCCATTTCTGAAGAAATAAAAGTGAATTCTTTAAAGACATCAGATGTAGCAAGTGATATAGTGGTGGTTGCTTTACAGAGAAACTGTTCAAAGAAGTGAAGGATTTTTGTGTCAGTAATGTATAATATTTACCTATCTCTGTAAGAAGCTAAACAGAAGTGAGCCACAATGCTTGTTTCGTGTCTGATTTGTGATGCTGCAGTCAAGCCCCATCATTGTGCCATCTCAGCTTAAGACAGCCCTGTAGGCACTATGCAGTGTTAAATGTAGTTATTCACCTGTCAGATGCAAATTTGTGTTGTAGCTTAACTGCTTTTGAACCATACTTCTTAATAACCTAATGATTTTTGACCCTTTACGTGGTTTGCTTCTTGGCATTGTTAGTTTTGGAAATATTTTTTCATATTTCTGTACACACTGTCCAGAATGCCATGTCATCACACCCTGGTAGTAAAGTACAGATATTCTCTCAGCGTGTTGGAAGAACTGGATAGCGATCTTTTCTTATGAACTTCAGTAACCTCTTTATTACCCAAAGGAAACACTATGTCATGTGTTCTTTCTTTCTATATTTGTTTGAGACAGTTGAACTTTAGTGACCTTTATTTATCCTTCCTGTATCTTTTTAATCTGGAGGCATTTCAGATCCTATTTTATTACTTTGTGATTATCATATGGACAGAGTCCTTCAATCCAAGTTGTGGTAGTAACATGGTGGCTCTGTTATAGACCAGACTGTCCTGTCTGTTGTAACAACTGTCACTGGCTCATCCTGTGGAATCTACAGGCATTCTCAAACAAGATGAGAGATATAATCTCTTCAGTATGTCTTGTGTCTGCCTGAGGCCTGACTGTAGTGGGTACGTCCACGGGAGACATCTTCACCAAAAGCTTAAACCACCTCAAATGACTCCACTCATTTTTTTCAAAATGGTTTGGGTTTCTTATATTGTGATAGAAATAAACCCTATTCCAGAGTCAAGTTACAGTTAGAGTTCAAGAAATTAGCATTGTTTCAGTCTCTGATGTTTGCCAGGAGTGCTCTTCTTAGCAACAGCTCTGTACCCAGAATTGTCTCCTTCTGAGAACATATTTAAGTATGCTTGAATATTCTTTTTATTGGCCTTCTTATTCCTACTACTATTTGAATTATCTGTGTGTCTTTATCCCACATTATTCTAGTTTCTGCTTGCATTTCCTGGTATTGTATGACTTAGTGTCTCTCAATACGTAGGCACTATAATTGCTGGGTGTAGCAATTTCAGTGATTAACAATAATGTTAGAATTTTTTTCTTTGAATATCATATCTGGTTTTCTTGCTTCTATGGTACTGGATGATCCTATGTAATCAGAACTTCATTTTCAGTAAAGCTTTGTGGTTCGTGTTTTCACTTCTTAGCTACTTGTATGTTTTAGTGTTTGCATAACCCTCAGTGCAATCATCTTGCCACATTGTTGTGCCCTTCAGTGTATAGAACCCTAGCCATGACTATATCACGACTGGCAATGAAATGTGCAGCTATTTTTTTTTAGTTTGTATCACCCACTTTTTTCCTTTGGACTTCATAAACCATGTCTGGAGTCTACATGTCCTCCCCGTGGTTGAGTGGCCACCGAAAAGGCGTCAGGCTGGCAACTTGGCACTGTAAAAATTGACTGCCAATCATTAGCGAACTGGAGTTCTGCTGTGGCAACCCCTAACTGGGAAACGCCGAAAAGACAAACATACATAGCCTGCTATCATGACCCATCATCATTAGCCTTTCATTCTTTGATTTAAATCTACCTCTCCTTCAACACTCATACATCAAATCTTGATAAACATATGTTTTCTCCAGGATTTCTGTATACTTGTCAATATAATTGTGGACTTTATAGATTTTTTTCTCTTTTGTTCTGGTTCTGTTCTTTATATGTGTGTGTGTGTGTGTGTGTATATATATATTTATATATATATATATATATATATATATATATATATATATATATATATTTTTTTTTTTTTTGGTATTTTGTATTGCTGGCTGATTCACTTCTACTTTGGTTTGATTTCCATTCCTCACATCTTGTACAAGCAATGGATATTTTCAAAAATTTAACTAGATTGCTGAGTTCCTTAATGTTACAGAGACTGAGCTCAGCTAGCTTGCTTAGAAACATAATTTCTCATGTTTGCATCCACAGTCTCTTCCTTTACATTACTACCTACAGCTCATGATCATAATGAAGAGGTGGACAAAGACTGACTGACAAAGTGAGAGCTTTAGCCTATCACTCAAATCTTATTTGGGAAGTGTCACGGTAACACTGTATCATAAGATTTGGATTATACCCACCTTACTGCTGTCATCTCCTAACCAGAAGTTGCCATAGCAGTGGCTTCTTCCCTTTGAGTTACCTCCACTGGTCTCATGCTGGCATGCAGTTTGGTAGGTATATGCATATTTTCCTTATGTAGAGGTTCATAGGTGTATACCAGGCTAATGACCACAAGGGCCTTAATAAGCCTAGCAATACATACCAATTGTATCTCACAAGTTTATGTGCCTTAGAGGTTATTTTAAGGGCTATATATTAGTTAGGGCAAGACTTACAGGCTGCTCCTGTCCATTGGAGACATAGGGGCTCAACCCACAGTGTATTTTTGAATTCCCATCCACTGGTCCAGGTCTCTGTTGAAGAGGGTTGTGGAAGAGCTCTGCTTCACATAGATGGGAAGCCTCTTCCAGCGAAGGTAAATTCTCTGAGACACATAACTGCCCCATCAATACGCCATATTTATGTCGCAAGCAAAGTTTAAATACCAAGATTGAGTAACTCTGATGCTGTTCATTTTGCAGATATGCAAAAGGTCCATTTGAGTGGAATCTAAGGATACCTTGTATGTCAGGCATAGATCACCTTTCAACAGGACTTCCAGGATGACTGCACACTGAATAATATCTCAGAAAAGAGAGCCAGTGAATTTGTGCTTTTGGGTAAATTTCAATTACTGGCTAGTAAGTACATTGCCTGGATGCCAGCAAAGAAGAAATTTAGAGAACCTGAAAGAAAATCGAATACAAAAGGTGAGAAGAAAACACTGGCTGAGAAGAATCCTGCAGCTGTTCAGCAAAAAGCAGTTGAAATGCGAGCTTTGGTGCAAGACATGACTTCTAGTAATCTAGAGGAAAAAATAAGTCAAATGTCCTCAGAGCTGATTAAAATAAATAAAACACTGAAGGAGTATTTTAACTCGAACAACAAAAAGGCTGGAAAAATGGACGAAGCTTTAAACAAATATTCAGATGAGATGATAAAACTATAGAAATCAGAGTTTGAAATGAAGAAAAGGTTGGCTGAGTATGAGCCTGCTCAAGAAGAGATGTTACAAAAAGTGGTAGACTCAGAGGACAGAGCATGTATGGAAAATCTGAGATTTACTGCTACACCAGAGAAACTGAAAGGAACAGACTGTATTAATTTTATGAAAGCACAGATAAGCTAAATTCCAAAGCAGGAGTTGTTAATTGAAAAGATGCATCTTGCCTGTGCTCCAAACCTGGTTATGAGAAAGCAGCCAAAACCTCCAATAGTAAAAATGCAATCCTACCAACAGGGGCACACCTAGTTATGGAGTTGACTGATCATGTCCCCATTAAGCCTGTATTAAGGAATAAACGGCTGTAGGGAGTTTATTGTTGTTTGTTTACATATTTATGAATATCTTTAATGTTTTATTTATTTGTGCTAATGTTTTTATTATTATTTTTTATCAGATTTTATGCTAGTAAATATTATCTACTTTATATGCCTTTAAGCTGAGAATGTGGCTGCATGAATGTTTGTCCTATTGGCTGTTAAGCTGTTTGAGATGATGTCATTTGCATATAAGTTATTCTGTCCCCATTCAAGTTTGTCTGAAGAAGCAGTATGGTATTACCATGAAAGCACTAACTTTCTTTCTCTGCAATAACGTTTTTTGGTATGATTACTTGCTGGTTCATCAAATTTTTGGATTTAGCTGCCTATCGAGCTGTCTTCTGCCTGCTTTGGGGAATTTTACAATAACCATACAGAGTATTCATAAAGTATTCTAAGAAGTAAGCCATTACAGGAATGGAGAAAGGAGATGCTGAAGATAGAAATGACTGAAATTATGGGTACAGAGAGTAGGCAAGAGGGGCCTGGAGTTTGCTGAAGAAAACTGGCAAAGGAACCAAGGTACTGGTAACAAATAATTAAAGAGTGAAAGGTAATACAATGGGAAGAGGTCAAGAATTAACTTGGAGTGCAGGCCAGAGACTGCCTTCCCTATCACTGATTGATATCAGAGTATGGGCAAAGAGAAAGAAATAGTGGCATCCAAAGTGAAAGGAAAAAGCACTTAAGAAGGGGTAACCTGAAAGCTTGGCTTATTTTTAATGTGAGTTGCTTTAATAAAATTATAGAACGTTTCTGCTGTTTTGTTTTTTTGGTATTTTGTTAGATTTGCATCAAACAGCATTCACCACAGTGGAATTCTTTTTCTGTATCCAAAGTGAAAGACAAGCACTGGTATAGTTTTAGTAGAATCTAGAACAGAAGCTGCTGTTAAAAAAGGAATAATTAGTAGGGAATATAAAATACTGCATGATATCTATAGGAATCAATCAGTGGAGGTTAGAAAAGCTTGAGAAGAGAGAATGGATAAGAAATTCCCAAAGAAACAATGGGGTATATGATCTGTGTATGACTCCCAAATATGCAATAAAATCTAGAATATTTAGGGTCTTTCTTGGACGTATTTGCGTATGTATTTTTATACCTCTTGCATAGTCCAAAGAAATTTTCCTCAGGTAGATTGCAAATGTTGGCAGTGTGATGGGGAAAAAAGAGGTATTTGGGAGCATCTTTTGGGAATGTAATGATTTGGCAGACTTTAAAAATTCCTTGAAGACAACTCTATCAGAATTAATGCATGAGCAAATTGGTGTAACCAAGGAATTTATTTTTTTGAGCTGTGATACAGAATCGGAATTGCCAAGACATTGCAACTCTTGCTGAGTTTAATTCTTGTGGCTGCCAATAAAAAGCAGTTACTAGAAAATGGAAATCAGAATCTAAACAAACCATACTAGAAATCGTAAATATAATAACAGAGATAAAGTAACTGGAAGTGGGAGCTTTAGAAAAGGGTAGGAAATATTACATAGAAGAAATGGGAATTATGGGAACAGTACATGCAAAATAATGTTTGAGAGAAGGTATGAGGTTTAAGCAAGGCAGGAATTGAAGGTACTATGTAATATTCAATTGGCAATTACTGGATAGAAGATTATAAGTGATGTATAATGTTTGCAATTGAAAATATGTCAATATGGTTTGTTTTCATTGGTATAAAAATATGAGTGACTATGTCATAAGTGTTAATTCCATAAAGATGTTTCTTGTTTAAAAAAAAAGATCACCACTCAACAATCTGAAGGAGACAGAGTTTAGATACAGGGCTTTGAGACAATCTGCATAGGCTATGCTCTTTATGCCCTGTATTCTTTTTGTGAGAAACTTCTGTGGATGTTCATGTTACATTTGCCTGTGAGATATATACCAAAGGGCTTATTATACTCAATAATGGGTCTGATAAGAGCTTTGGCAGCAGTTATTTCTCAATGTTAGGTCTTCCTGTTAAATGTTATTGTTTTGGGAGGATTCTATAACTGTTCCTAGTTTGTAATCATCTGCAAACTTAGCCAGCCAGAGGCCATTGACATAGGCCTTGACTTCTGAGAAGTAGATGCCAGAAATGAGCAGACCTAGCACAGACCTCTCATGGACTTCACTAGTGACCGACCTCTTCCTGGGTCCTATCAGAGAGCCATCTGGCTACCCAGAGCATAACATAGTGGTTTATTCCTGTATCTGTGAGTTTGCTTACAATGCCCAAGTGGGGTATTATATCAAATGCTTTAGCCAGGTCAGGGTAGGCATGCACTGTTTTACCCTCATCCATTGCCGTGCTGACCTTCTTAAAGAAGACCATCAGGTTACGTAGGCATGATCTGCCCTTGACAAAACCAAATTGGTTTGAATCCAGTGTTTGAAGTTTTTCTGTGTCCTTATTAATCATTTCCATGATAATTCTTTCCATGTTTTTGCTTGTGAAACTATTCAGACTTATGGGTGTGTAGTTCTGGGTGTCCGATAATGGCCCTCTCTCATGCGAGAGGGATGACAGTTGCAGTTTTCGATTCACATTGCACAAAGCCTGTCTGGAGGCTATGGTTAAACAGTGACTTCAGGCTGTTAAGGAGGCACCCTGGGATATTATCTGGGCCTTTTGCTGCAGTGTTATTGGCCTTAGAGAGTGCATGTAAGACCTGCTCCCTAGTGATAGTTTGGGGGGGGGGGGGGGGTTGTTCTGTGATATTTCCCAGGGAAGGGGGAGGTGCAACCGGGTGAGAGGTAAAATTGGAGCTGAATTTGTCAGCTGCAGTATCTTCCAGCTCCATGTAAGTGGCTCCATTTACAATCACTTCTACACACTGCTGTGTGTTGCCTTTGATGTTTTGGACATAGCTAAAGAAAACCTTGTAGTTGGCCTCTGCATGTGGAGGCCATCTTTACCTCAAACTTGACTTTAGTAGACTTAATTTGCCCTCTTAATTGTTTGTTTAAATTGATGAGAGTATTTTTTTCATGTTGGTTACAACACTTCCTAATCTTGGCTATGACTTTTTTCTTTTGTTGTACACCCACTTTATGTTTGGATTCCACCAGAGTGGTTTGTTTTTTGAGCTAGTTCTGGGGATATTTCAAATATGCATAGATGTCTTTATGCATTTATTCACATGATTGTACAGGGTTTATGTGAGTAATTCTGAACAGGCAGCTGTGTTCTCAGGGTTGGGGGAGCGCTTGAAATTTTGGCAGGTTATCACTTAGTAGTAAGAAGTTTGCCTTAGAATAGTTCCTGAAAATTACAGGGTTAGCCTTGGTCACTGAACTGATTTTTATTATGAAGTGAGCAACTTTCTGGTCTGATCTTACTGGAGAGGACACTACAGTTGGGGCGGGTACAGTGTTCTCCCATGTTTGTGAGTACCAGGTCAAGTATGTTTGCACCCCTAGTGGACTATAGGCTATCTAGTCCAAGTTGTTTCTCTTCACAAAGTCCATGAATCTCTGGGCCTGTAAGTTTGGGGTCATGTAGGTATCCCGGTGTATAGTGGTGTAGTTGAAGTAGCGTATGAATTATGGCATTGGGTTGAATGCTTGGGGCCTCTAGTAAGTCCTAGTACAAGTTATGAGTTTCTTGGATCATAGAGGATGACCTGTAGCTTACCAGAATATGATATGGGACTTTGCCTGTGGAAATCTGGACATGGAGAAGCTCAAGTGCATCATCTTGTCTTACTAGTCTTGAACTGAGCTGGTTGTTGATATAGATTGCGATTCCTCTGCCTTTGGTCCCTGCCTGTGCAGTAGCTGGCCTGAATGTGTGGAAAACATTGTAACTCTGCATGACTTTAAACCATGTCTAAGTAACTGAAAAGATGTTCACATTCTCCAGTGTAAGGAGAGCCTGGAAGGAGTGGAATTTGTTGTTTAGGCTCTTGGCAATGAGCAGTAAGATCTTTATATTCACTTGGGGTTACTTTGCTATTTCGGAAGGTTTGTCAGTTTGTCTTTGCCTAATAAAGGCACTATAGGGAGGACAGTGTTTTAGCCAGTATTCAGAAGCCTGGAGGGGACATGTACATACCATCTTTGGCAAAGCAAATGGTCTGTTGTCCATATCCTCCCCTGCTGACAAATATTGCACCCCCCCCCCCCTTGGAATGACACCAGAAACTAAGCCAATTGTTGAAGTCAATCATCTTTTGTTCATATTGCTTACTGACAACATGATTGTTATTTTGGTTGCTTTTCTGTTAAAGGCCTTACATGTAATTGCATCTCTCACATACATTTATCAGTTTCTCTTAGAATTAATTGGTTGTTAGTGAACATGAGACAATTCCTGCATTGTCACAGGATGCCCATACCTACCAAGCTGCCGACTATAAATTGGGAAAGTGCCCATCTATGGTCTCAGGTCTTTTTAGGCGAACTAAATAGGAGTTGTTCAGCAGGCTAACTTGCATGCTGCAAAGGAGAAACTACAACTAGGCTATGTATGACTGAAGTCAACCAGTAGATATGCAGACAGGTTGCTCTTTGCAAAAATAAGTATGTGTTAAAGTCACAGGGGACGTTTTAGAGGAAAATTTAGTTTCTGATTGCCTGTCTGTACAAGGCTCTGCTAAACACCACTGTGTAACAAGTTGCAGAATTTATAGACTGAAAAGAAAAGTGACTAAACCAACTAAATAGCCATCTGGCCAAGGAAATTATCTCACTTTAATTCCCTCTGTGTTTCTCAACTCGGACAGACCAGGCTGCCTTTCTACTGCCACTAGAGTTTCAGTCCCAGTATTTTTAATGTAAAAACTAGTCAAGTGTGTAAATATACCAGAAACAACTCAAACAACAAGCTGAAACAAGTAATTACAAGATGATTCTAAGGCAGACAAGCCAGCAGTAAGGAACACACACTTGAACTGTTGCAGATTCTGATTAGTTGTTTGTGTAGTTTTGATTTTTGTACATCTTTCAGATCTCAAAAAAAAAAAAAAGAAACTGTCGAGACAGTATTTTTTTCTACTTGTGCCAGTTACTATTTAATTATTTTCTTATTTTAATGTTGTTTCTTCATCTTAGATGTTATTGCACGTGGTTTGCTGTTACAAAGTAATGACTAAATCCACCAGCAGTCTGATTGTTGTAGTTAAAAATTAGAGCCAAAGCACTTCCATTCACAATGTCTTTTTGCTTAGACTTGATCATAATCAACTTTTTTGATATCTGTAGAAGTTTAATCAAGCCATAAAATGACAGAAACAAAAATACATTGGCTTCATTTTTTACAGAAAAATGTAATTCATTGAAAAAATCTCAGAAGTACTTACTGGAGCTGCTTAAAGCAGAAGAAAGTTAAACAGCTTATTCAGAAGATTGGTGAGTTCAGTGAGCATTTGCCACTGAAAGTGCCTTCCACATAATCATAGGTTCATAGGTGTGTACTGGGCTAATGGCCCTGGAGCCTTTACAAGCCTAGCCCATAGAAGTGCCCTGGCATAGTGCCACCTGACGTTAGTTCCCAGTGCCTGTATCAAGTAGAGCCATTGGAGTGATACCCGGGGTGAACTTTCTATTTCCCATCCACTCATCAAGATTTCTCTTGAAGAGGGCCAGTGAGGTGCTCTGCTTGACATGTATGGGAAGTCTATTCCAGAGCATGGGCAATCTCTGGGTTATGAACCTGTATCTCCAGCATGGTCTGTTGATTGTGGTAATGAGGTTGAGGTCTCTGGAGTGTGTGTTGTAGAGGGATTGGGATTTGTTTAGATGTAGCATTTCTAACAGAGCTGGGGCAGACATGGATTTGTAAGTCAAGCAGTGATCGCCTCTTGGTAGATGATATGAGACAGAGAATAGCTGGAGGCCTAGGATCCTCTTCGTGAGATACTTTTGTGGCCTTTCCAGCTGTTGCATTTGTCTAGTGAGGTACATGCCGAATGGGGCATTATACTTGATGAGTGTCCTAATGAGGGAAGAGTAGAGAGAGAGAGAGAATGACCTCTTTCTTCCTGAATGCAAAACCCTTGGTAATGAGATGTGCCACATAGAAGGTCGAGGAGAGGTTGCTGTCAACTTGTGTCCCCAGATCTCTTATAATGCCTTCAGTGTTCAGTGAGCTTCCATCGATGTGGTAATTAGTGGGAACTGAGATTTTCTCAAAGGGGATGATGACGCATTTTTTGGCGTTAAGCTTAAGGCCATGGTTTTGACACCAGCCATTGGTCGCAGTGAGGCCTTTCTGTAGGATGTCTACATCACTTTGGGAGTTAATAATGGCTCCCAGCTTGCAGTTGTCTGTGAACTTGGTCAGCCAGAGGCCCTCCATGTTGGCCTGGACTTTTGAGAAGTAGATACCAAACAGAAGATGACCCCAGACCGATCCCTGTGGGACTCCACTTGTGACTGGTCGGCAGTCTGACTTGGAGTCTGCTACTTTCACACTGTGGGTTCTATCTGTGAGCCAATTTGCAGCCCACTTAGTGATATAGGGGTTGATGCCTAGTTTGGTGAGTTTATCAATAATTCCTGAGTGGAGAATGGTATCAAAGGCCTTGACCAGATCGAGCTAGGCTGTAGGAACTGCTTTGCCGTCATCCACAGCTCTGGTGACTGACTCAAAGAAGTAAACCAGGTTGAGCAGGCATGATCTACTTTTCACAAAACCAAATTGCATGGGATCTAGAGGTTTGGAGATTCCCTATATCCTTGTTAATTAGGTCCATGATGATGTGCTCCGTAGACTTACATATCAGACTTGTCAGGCAAATGGGGTGAGAATTCCCAGGATCTGTAGTCACTCCCCTTTATGGAGAGGGATGACTGTAGCAGTGCGTCATTCAGTAGGGTCAAAGCCTGAGGTGAGGCTGTGATTGAACAGGGCACACAGATGTGGTGCCAGTCCACATTGTAGTTCATATAGAGCACAGCCATGGTTATTGTTGGGTACCATGGAAGCTGTATTCTTGGCCTTGGACAATGCAGCTTTAACCTATGCTGCAGTAATGCTGGGTGGCTGGCATTCCTCCAGCATTGTGATTGGTCCTTTGGGGGGGCGAGGGGTAAAGTTGGTACTGAATCTGTCGGCCAGTATGTTTGCAATATCTGTCGGCTCAGTATAGGAGGTACCACTGTGCAGTAACTCACAGCAAACTTGGGTATTGCCGTGGAGACTCTTGATATAACTATAGATGGCTTTGTGGTTGTTTTTAGTGTCTTCCACAGTTCTGCCTTGATAGCTGGCTTCAGAGGTTTTGATGAGGAATCTCATATTTTTGTTGAGGCTAATAAGGGAGTTTGTCCAGCCTTGGGACTTCACCTTTTTCTGCAACAGTTTCATCCTTCTGTTGTAGAGTTTATTAATGGCAGGGGACCACCAGATTGGTTTCTTTTTTTGGAGAAGAGCATCTTGGTTCTGTTGCGTATGGCTAGTTTCATGCATTTATGTACATGTTCGTACAGTGCATTGGTGTATGATTTGGCACTCATGCATCTATTATCCATTGACACGTGTGCCTCTGTTTTTAGGAGCCCAAAGTCAGCTTTGGAGAAGTTTTTCATGGTGGTTACTTTTGCAGGGGTAAGATGTGGATTTCCGTGGTGATTAGTTTGTGGTCAGATTTAACCAGGGAGGAAATGACTATTGGTGTAGAGCAATGGTTGCCCATGTTAGTAATAACCAGGTCAGAGATGTTGCTTCCTCTAGTAGGGTTAAGAATGAGCTGGTCCAGGGCATTGGATTTTATGAATTCCAGGAAGCGGTGGGCCAGTGCATTGGTGCATAAGTAGTTTTCCCAGTTGATGGAGGGGGTAGTTGAAGTCACCTAGTATGAGAGTGTTGGGTTGGGCTCTAATAGTTTCCAAGGTGCTTAGGAACATGGAGTGAGAGTCTTGGGACATGGTTGGAGACCTGTAACAGGCTACAACCTGAATCGCCATCTTACCCAATGTTAGTTGTACCTGAAGTATCACAGATGCATTATGCTGGGCTACTAGTCTGGAGGTGTGCATATCCTTTATGAATATGGAGACACCATCACCTTTGGAGCTTCGGTCCATGTTCTGGGACCGAAAGGTGTGGAATGAGTTATATCCTGGTAGTGCAGGGGTGCTTTCTGTTGTTTTAAACCAAGTCTCCGTTACAGCACAAATGTCAATGTTCTCCATTTTGAGGAGTGCTTTGAGCAAGTGCATCTTGAGATTTAGATTTCTAGCATTGAGCATTATGACCCTCAGATTGCACTTATTTATAGCTGTAATTTGATCTTTGGAACATCACCTAAAAAGGCACTATAGGGGTGGCAAGACCCTTAGCCAGTATCCGGAAACCCAGGGGTGACAGATGTAGGCCGTCTCTGGCAAAGCATCGAGGTCTGTCAGTCATGTCATCCCAAGCAGATAGATACTGGATCCCCTTAGAATGACACTAGAAACTTAGCCAATTGTTGAAGTCAGTCATTTTCCGCTTGTACTGCGGTATCATTCTGGGCGATGGTAGGATGCTGCTCAGGGCTAGGGTCATACCTGCTTGGGCCACATAATCCGAGAGCTCCTCCATGTCTCTTTTCATGTAGTCCAGGGATGTGCATCTCAGGTCATTCTTACCCACATGGACAGTGACAGAGTCATACTTGTTGTAGAGTGACCCGAGTATGCATGTTATGTGTCAGATTCTGGCACCTGATAGACAGCTGACTGTTACCTTCTCCTTCTTCAACCTAGTGAGTGGTACATCAGTGTGCTTCACTATTGAGTCACCTATGATTAGTGTATTGGGCAAGCTGTTTTGCCTTAGGGGCTTAGGTTGAGGGGCACACTGTGTAGGTGAGCTGTGTGTCCTGTGGTTTGTGCTGTGATGTGGTGGTCAAGTGCATTTCTGCCTTGGAGGTCTCTGCTGTTTGGGTAGATTTCTGTTGAGAGCCTCCGTGATGGTGGGTGGGTGGTTTGTGGGTTTTTTTGTGAGAGCTGTGATGGTAGGTGTTCTGGAGGGCTATGTGTTGCATGTGGTGCAGGTGTTGACTTTCTCCTCTTGACCAGCTATTCCAGTCTTGGCTTGAGTGTGTATGGCTTCCAGTTTGGATATATAAGTGCATCTTTCACAATTTTGAGTGTTGGGAGGTAAGAGGAGACAGTTGTCTGTGTACATGAGGCAGTTGCTACACTGCCTCAGAATGCCCAAGTTCACCAGGTTAATAGGAGGAAGAACAGGGAACTGACATTTAGACATGCCAGGATGGATGGTCATTATTACTTTGTACTGGAGCTGTTTCCTTGTATATTCCTTTTGCAGGACAAATGTCACTCAAGGTGTCTGAGTCTGTACAGAGCACTGCCAAACACTTGAGGGGAAACTAATAAGTAGACCCTGAAAATTTAAGGATGAAGTATTTAAGCAGATATTCTGAAGTTAGAAAGAAATCAGGCAGTACTTACTGAAAAATAAAGAATTAGCTTGTCAAGAATGATGAAAAGAGGGGAGTCCCATGAATGGCTACTACTAATGCTGGTCTCAGCTCAGCAAGCAGGTATCTTTGGATGTACTTGCATTTGAAGACATATTTTTTGCTAACATAGTCCTAGAGGCCAAAGAACTTGAGTGTCAGTTTTTTCATTGTTGAAAAGACAGAAGTTCCTGTAGTAGTTAAAGCCATTTAATCTATAACTACCTTACTTACATCTGACTACCAATAAATAAATGCAATAATTAAATGGCAAATGAGGTTATCTTGTTCTAACTGTATGTGGAAAGGCTTGTGGACTAACATTATTATCTTCAGTAACTAACTCAGATCATAATTCAGTGTAAAATTGTCTATATCTAGATTGGTACTTTTCTTTAGTTAGAAAAGAATACATATATGTATATATGGATTCACTTGAGAATCTCAAAATACTAAAATCCCGAATTTCAGTATTTCAAAATTCTATGCCCGAAAGCTTTAAATCGCAAAACACCAGAAGTGAGAAATTTAAAATCGCGAACCTACACTACAAATACACCACACACATACACACAATCGCCCCCCACAATCAAACATTCAGTCCTACACTACAGACAAGAAGGGGGGCAAGCCCCCCTGCACCCCCCACACCCCCCTATTTATATATACTAACTCCGAGATCGCACAATCACGCACACAAGAGTAACTCACACCCACACATTTCACAGCCCCTTGCACGCACACATCACAGCCAAAACACACACTAACATACACTAAAGCCCCTAACCAACACACTCATATATACTTACCTGAACGTACACCTATCCATTCACACACCGCAACACCAAAAGCACCGAACTTCAGTATTTTGAATTTCGTGCTTCTGGTGTTTTGCGATTTAAAGCTTTCAGGCATTAAATTTTGAAATACTGAAATTCAGGATTTCAGTATTTCGAGATTCTCATGTGATTCCATATATATATATATATATATATATATATATATATATATATACATATATATAAGAGAGAGAGAGAGATATATGGGGGAGAACAGTCCTTCTGTTTCTGAAGAGGGTGAGTACTCTTGCCTCAGAATTTTTCCTCTCATTTTTCTACTTTTGGTCATGAAAACTGTGATTTGCAGTCTTTTGGGTCTTCTCATGTGACCCCTCTCATCCTAGGGGAGTAGTGGATTGTACTAAAAGACAGACTAAAGCTCTGAGCTGTTAATAAACTGCCTCCTGTACTAGGTGTGTAAGGTTTAATTCCTTCCATGTTCATTTTGCCAGTGCGTAACTCTGAATAAGTGGCATAGCCAAATGGTTCTTGTGAGCTATCCCTAAAGAAGGACAACTCTGTCCCGATGGCTTATTCAGTCAGCAAATAGGAAATAATAGATGTTCTTCGTGTTTCACTGTTGCAGACATCACATTTGGGTTATCTGCCTGCAGGCAGCCCTCAGTCGGCCTGAATACCAGAGTCTTCGGATTTCTGCGTCGGATGCTGTCTCTTCTTCCATGATGTCAGGTTGTCAGGGATATAAAACATGCAGCTGATGCCATTACATCAGTCTTTCTTGTTTTGCAGTGCCCGAAGCAGAAGCAGTTCGCAAGTGCTGATCGACCGTCTCCTGAAATTTTCTTTTTCGAGTTTCAGACCCGAAGTCTTCAAAAAAGATAAGTACCCCATTGGGGATCCTTTTTCTTGCTCTAACCAGTGTCAGTAAAAGTTAACAATTGTCTTACCTGTGGAAAGCAAATACCGCATACAGATTTTCATTCTTACTGCATCCCCTGTTTAGGCCCAGACCACGATGTCCCTCGCTTTCGGTTTTGTGCCTTGTTCAACTCCCAAACTATTCATCTTTGGACTTTTTTTGCAGCCAATTACTTTCGTACTCAATCTCAGTACTACGAAATGGCTTTGTTAGGCCATTCAACTACCGAACGTCCAAAAAAACATAAGGATATAGACAGAGAGAGACCGCATAGGTCCAAAATTGCCGACAACACTTCCGTTAAGCTAGTCGCCAGCCTGCTGGTACTCAGTGAGGCGCTTTCGCAGCCCCTGATACCCGCTACTTCAGATTCGCAGGCCTACTGAGACCCATTCGGAGTCCGAAATGCCGCAAGATGTTTCTTTGACTATGGAACCTGCAGATATCTCTATCTTGGATGGGTCCGGAGCCGCTGTACAGGCACTGGCTTCTGAGGGTGTATTCCGGTCTACAGACATTCATATTAAACCGACAGCATTGTTTCCATCCAAAACTTCCAAATTCCTCAGGCCAAAAAATCGCACTACGCCTAGAAAACTGAGGACCAAACCCCAGACTCAGGCCTGTATGCCTAAAAAAACAAATGCTTAGAATGGCTGAAGACCTTATTACCTTAATTAGGGGTAGCCAGCCTTCCCCCTCTAAGAGACCTAGAACTGATTTTCTTTCGGATTCTTCTGATCAGGAATCTGATATCTCTGCTCAGTCTGATTATCAGGATTTGCCCTTATCTACATATGAGGATTCTGATGCAGAGGATTCCATTCTCTCTGCTTCCCCTCCAGAAGATTTTTCTTTCGGTGAAACCTTGCATACTCTTAGGGAGCATTTCCGCTGGGAAAGCCAGGATTATTCTGAGTCCAAAAGGAGACTAAGGGAATTCTTACTCCTGCCTCAACACAGGCCTTTGGCTGTCCCTCTTGTTCTGGACATTGTAGATGATGCTTTCTTGGAATCTAGCCTTACCCCAGACAATTTACCTCCAGCTCCCAGAAAACCTGACAAGTACTACAGAGTACCTGACTCTCACAAGTTCTTCTTCACGAATCCTTATGCTGAACCAACCCTTCTTTCAACCCTTCTGCATGCATCCCATCTACTCTCGAATTTAAACAAGACTGTCCTTAACAAACTCTCAATTTGCTACAACCACTTTGCCAGGTTTGCCGCTGGGCTGCCTTTTAGGACACATCATTGCATCAATCTAAATCAGCTTGGGTGGCTTGAACTACCCAGCCTAATCCAGTATAACCAACTGATTATGGCCTATAAAATCCTCTATAATCCGGACAATACTCCTGCACTTAAAAATATTATCATCCCCTATAACAATCCTAGACCGCTTTGATCCTCTAACAAACTACTAATTCAGACTAGCAAAATTAATAACACAGCCGGTGACTCTCTCTTTGCAACCTCTGTAAGTAGATCCTGGAACTCCCTTCCAGCTGATATTACCTTACTTTCCACCTTAGGTCAATTTAAAACTAGACTCAAACAACATTTGTCACTTAACTGGCTATGTCAATGTATCAAGCCTGGCAACTCTCTCTAGAATGTGTAAAAATCTGTTAACCAGTTTACTGTGTAATTTAATTTAATCCTAATTTACACTCGGGATCAACTCTAACCTGTGGAACTTGTTTAACTTGCTTACTTATGTAATTTCTGTAAATAGTCTGTTTGTAATATGTAATGCTGTATCTGCTTACCCTTGGAGCTTTTCTCCCAGGGTCTCCGCTGAAAATGGACATGCATCCAGTCGGACTATCCCGTTCAACAAATTTAAAATAATAAAAATAAAATAAAAAATCCAGAGACCATTTCCCAAGGACCAAAAGGCATTAAGGCTACTGCTGCCAAAAATCCTACCCCTTCTGATAGAGATTCTAGGGCCTTAGACAGATGGGGTAAGAAGGTATGCACTTCTGCTACTTTGGCCATTAGGACTTTAAATTGCCAGTTTCATATGTTAAAGTATCAGCAGCATATTATGGGACTAATTAAACAGAAAATGATGTTCATTCTTGACTGTGCTGAACACAGACTTGCAAGTTTTAATGCATTCTGCAGAACAAGTTGGTAAACATACTTTGCAATGTGGTTTTGACACTTTAGAAGCGTCTTGCAGGGCTGCTGTCACTGGGTCTGTACTTAGAAGGCATGCTTGGCTTAAGGAACAAAACTTGCCAGTTCATGTTAAAGCTAAATTACTGGATGCTCCCTTAAACCAAGACCACCTTTTTGGCAACAAAGCAGAAGAAGTCCTCAAAAGGATGGAGGAAAAAGCTAAATCTATGCAAACTGTTAAAGATTTCCTACAAGTACAGCCTCCAAGATTCAGTAGGCATTGGCCTTCAAAGAACTGGTCCTTTCCAGTCCCTTCTAGGCCCTCTCAGTCCAAACCCAGGAGCAGCAGACCACCAAGGCTACAGTCTCAGGCTACGCACAGATCTAAGCAGTGGGGGGCTCCCACTTCCAAAGCAGGGAGTGGTAAGCCACCCCCTATGGAAAAATGGCACAATGACTTAACCTTAACCCTTCCAAGCCCTGCTCAACTACCTGCTCTCTTAGGAGGAAAGCTCGCCCTGCATGCAAAAAACTGGGAACTCATTACCCAGGACAAATGGATTTTGAACATAGTTTCCCAAGGATACAGATTCCACTTCCACACGCTACCAACTCCAAGTGGTTGGCCAGGCCTACTCCCAAATAAATGGTCAGAGGCCCAACAGCAGGTTCTGTCTCTTCTCAGTATCAGGGCTATTCAACCTGTCCCAGCAGAACAAAGGGGACAAGATTTTTATGCAAGACTTTTTCTGGTACCCAGAAAAGACAACTCCTGGTGTCCTATCCTGGACCTCTCTATTCTCAACACCTTTCTGGTGGTTCCAAAATTCAAAATGCTAACTCTTCAACAGCTTCTTCCTATGCTAGCCAAGGATGCCTGGCTGGCAACCCTACACTTAAAGAAAGCTTACCTGCACATCCCAATAAGAGGATCCTGCATCTATACCTGCGTTTCAGGGCGGGCTCCATGCACTTTCAGTTCTTTGCACTTCCCTTTGGCTTATCTACTGTGCACAAAGTGTCTAGCTCCAGCCATTGCATTTTGCAGCAGAGAAATATTCAAATGTCCTTCAAGAATGCAACTGCAGTCATAGCATATGGGTTGTCCTGCCTCAGGCAGCCCTCGGTCGGCCGGATTCCAAAGTCTGGGTACGACGTCGGCTGATGTCGCATTTCTCTCCGACGTCAGAGCGGCTGGAGTACATAAGCATCAGCCGACGCCATCTTCTTCAGTCTTTCTTGCCGCGCGGTGCCCGAAGCAGAAGCAGTTCGCAAGTGCCGGCCGGTCAGCTCCTGTATTCTTCGAATCCGAAGTCATCAAAAAGCTAAGTACCCCGTTGGGGACCTTTTCTTGCCTCAGCCGATGTCAGAAATTACTGAAAAAGTAAATAATTGTTTGTCTTGTGGTAAACAAATACCTCATAAGGATTTCCACTCTTACTGCCTTCCTTGCCTTGGCCCAGACCACGACGTCTTGGCCTGTGCCGCCTGTGCTCGCTTCAACAAGCGCACTCTAAGGCGCCGGGCGGAGTTCGCTGAAGACTTTTTCGGCGAAAAATTCGATTATACAATGCCGTCGGAACTACCGACATCGCAGACTCCTAAGAAACGAAAAGACCGGGACCAACATCCTCGGCCCGCGTCTTCCTCCGACACCACGCCAAAACCTACCGCGAGTGCCCCGGTTCCCTCTGAGGCGGTTATTTCACCGCTCCGAACCGAAGACACCGCATTACCGATACCTCCGATACCGGAGACCACACCGACGCCAGTTATTGATTTTCCTCCGGATACTGAAACCGAGGAAATGCCCGAGACCATTGCTGTGGATAAGGTCACTCCTGCACGTGGAGCTGCTAGGCCTCCCATGTCCATGTCTATCAAGGCCTACACATGTGCTAAGGCAGCCAGCAAGACCAAGCACCTTACTGCTAAAGCCTTACCTCAGCCTACTCCTGAAACCCAAATCATGACTATGGCCGCAGACTTAATTTCCATGATCAGAGGTTCACAGGCCCATCCTGAGAGAGGATCCCAGCCTCCTCCTGATAAAGAGGCCCAGGGTTGAACCCTCTGACCCTCTCCCTTCAGATGAAGATTCTGTGGACTCTGTTCACTCCGATAGCCAGGAAGAGCCCTTCCAGACCTATGAGGACTCAGATGCAGAGGACTCCATCCCCTCGGCCTCCCCTCCTGAAGATATTTCTTTTGGGGAAGTTCTGCATTCCATGAGGGAACATTTCAAGTGGCAAGGCTAGGAATATTCTGATTCCAGAAAGCGCCTTCGAACCTTCCTTAAAAAGCCACAACACAGGCCCTTAGCTATACCTCCTGTGTTTGATGTTTTGGATGATCTATACTCTGACTCCAATGTTACCCTGGATACTCTTCCTCCTGCTCCTGCCAAGCCTGATAGATACTATAGGGTCCCAGAAACACATTCTCATTTCTTTAGAGCCCATGCTGTTGATTTAGAAACAATTTCACAGGGACCGAAAGGTGTTTCAGCTACCACCTCCAAAAATCCTTTGCCTTCCAACAGGGAAGCTAGGTCATTAGAGAGATGGGGAAAGAAGGTTTACACCTCCACTACTTTATCTATGAGAGCTCTCAATTGTCTCTTTCATATGTTTCAATATCAGGATTACCTGTTAGATGATTTACAGAAAACATTGGCCTCTCCTGAACCTTTAGATAGGAAGTCTTTGCAGGAGGCTGTACATAATTCTCAGCAAGTTAGCAATCACTTTCTACAGTGTGGATATGATGCATTGGAAGCTTCATGTAGGGCAGCTATGACAGGGGCGGTCATTTTCGGTCATTCGTAGGCATGCATGGTTAAAAGAACAACCTCTACCAGATCATGTTAAGGCAAAACTTCTTGATGCACCCTTGGAAAAGAACAAGCTTTTTGGTGCTAATGCTAATGATGTGTTAAAGTCCATTGAGGAAAAAGCCAAGTCAGTTCAGACAGTCAAAAAAATTTCCTCCAGGTTCAGCCACCCAGATTAAGCAGGAATTGGCCTTCTAAAAACTGGTCCTTTCCTAATCCTGAAAGATTTCAAAGGGGCAAAAGCAGGCGTGGCCGAGGAAGAGGACAATACAGAGGTTCCTACAGGGGACGACAATGGCAACCAGCAAACCAAAGAAGTGACACAGGGGTTTCTCCTGCCCCACAGGGACAATCTCAATGACTTTCCTCTACTTCCGCTGACCAAGGAGCAAACAGAAGCTCCTTTGGGCGGAAAATTATCTCTGTTTTCAGACAATTGGCACAGACTGACAAAGGATAAATGGATTTTGAACATTATAGACCAAGGCTACAGGTTCCACTTTCATACCTTGCCAAGAAAACAAGGCATGCCAAACCTACCACAAAACCAGAGAGCAGAGGCTATCAAGCAAATTTCAATGCTTGCTCACATCAAAGCAATAGAAAAAGTTCCACAACAAGAACAAGGCCAGGGATTTTATTCAAGACTGTTCCTTGTTCCAAGAAAAGAAACTCAATGGAGACCAATATTGGATTTGTCCGCATTAAACACCTTCCTCATAGTACCAAAGTTCAAAATGCTGACCCTACAGCAACTCCTTCCCATGCTGGGCAAGGGGTCTTGGCTGATTACTCTGGACCTCAAGGAGGCATACCTGCATGTCCCTATCAGACACAGCTGCAGAAGATACCTCAGATTTCTTGCAGGGCCAGAGCATTATCAATTCTCAGTATTGCCATTTGGCTTATCTACTGCGCCCAGAGTATTCATGAAATGCCTGGCTTCAGTAATTGCTCATTGCAGGCTCCAGGGGATCCAAATTTACCCATACCTGGACGACTGCCTCATACAAGCGGACGACAAACTGATTTTGACAAAAAACTTGAATTATGTCATACAATTGCTACAGGCTCTGGGATACACAGTCAACTTCCAAAAGTCAAGACTACAGCCATCCCAACAAATAACCTTCTTAGGAGCCAATCTAGACACAGCCTCTCAAATGGCTTACCTGACAAAAGACAAGCAAAAGAAGTTAACTCATTACTTCAAAGGTTTGGCAAAGCTCACCCATTTGACTGCAAGGAGATTCCTACAGGCCCTGGGTTACATGGAATCCTGCATTCTCCTGGTTCCATTAGCAAGACTACACATGAGAAAACTTCAATGGTACCTAAAAAGCTTATGGTCTCAACACAGCAACAACCTAGAGACAATCATACCGCTCATTCCATGCCTACAAAAGGAATTTCTATGGTGGGCCTCGGTAAGCCAGGCAAACACAGGTATGTTGTTCAAAAAGCCTCAGATAACACAGACCATGACCACAGATGCCTCAGACCTTGGATGGGGGGCGCACATGGAGGGTAGATGTATTCAAGGACAATGGTCTCCAAAGGAAACACATCTGCATATCAACCAAAAAGAAATGCTGGCAGTAATGCATGCCATCGAGGCCTTTCGGCAACAACTTCAGCAAGGCCACCTGCTAATATGGACAGACAACACCATTGTGATGTGGTACATAAACAAGCAGGGGGGCACCCATTCTTACCCCCTTTGCAGACTGACAATGAATCTTTGGGAAAAATCACTGAGCCTAAACATACAGCTGCAATCCCAGTTTGTTCCAAGCAAAGACAATGTGCTGGCGGACAGCCTAAGCATGAATTTCCTAGACCCCCACGAGTGGAGGTTACATCCAGAAATATTCATACGACTCACCTCGACATGGGGCAGGCCAGAAGTAGACCTAGTTGCCTCCCACCTCAATCATCATCTACAAAAGTTCTGTTCAAGGACATATCATCCACAAGCATGGAAAATAGATGCTCTCTCATTCAACTGGAACTTCCTAAAAATTTATGCATTCCCACCTCTGCCACTGATGACCACAGTATTACTAAAGATCAAAGCAGAGAAGCCCAAGGGGATCCTAATAGCTCCAGACTGGCCAAGACAACACTGGTATCCACTACTACAGAGCATATGTCACAACAAAAAGTGGGCCCTTCCCTAATGGCCCCAACTTTTGACTCAACACAACTTCAAGACAGTACATCCCAACATTCAGACGCTGCAGCTAACAGCTTGGGAGATCCCATGAATAACCTCAATCTATCTCTCTCCAAGGAAGTTCAGCGGATACTAACAGAAGCCCGAAGACCATCCACCAGAAAGGTTTACTCAGCAAAATGGAAGAGATTCAGCATTTGGAATACCAGCAAGGGTCATGATGCATCATTACTGAACATCCCACTCATTCTGGAATATTTGGCAGATATGCTACAGAATGGACTCTCATATTCTTCCATAAAAATACATGCTTCAGCTATCTCAGCTAGATACAACACTGATCCACCTGTGTTTTCACATCCTTTGTTAAGGCAATTCCTTAGGGGAATCAAGAATATAAAGCCACCAAGAAAGGCTCCAGTACCAGCTTGGGACCTCAACTTTGTCCTAGAAAAACTGACTCTACCCCCCTTTGAGCCAGCAGCTTCTGTGGACTTACAATTTCTGTCATGGAAGACAGCTTTCCTGTTGGCAATTACCTCAGCAAGAAGGGTTTCGGAATTACAGGCCCTAATGGCAATACCACCGTTCATAACCTTTCACAGAGACAGGGTCTCCTTACGAACCAACCCTACCTTTCTGCCAAAAGTGGTATCTAGGGTTTCTTTAAATCAAGCAATTCACCTGCCTACCTTCTTTCCCAATCCTGAGAACAAAGGGGAAAGACTGTTGCATACCTTGGACATTCACAGACAACTTCGCTACTACCTGGACAGAACCAAGACCAGTAGGAAGTCTGATCAGCTTTTTGTAGCTTACGCCCCTGGAGTACAAGGGAAAGCAATTTCCAAACAGACTATTTCAAAATGGATTGGACATTGCATCAGATTCTGTTATTCCTTCCATGGAAAGAGTGTACCAGCCAATGTCAGACCACACTCCACCAGAGCTACAGCCACCTCTACAGCTTTTTTAAGAGGGGTGCCTACAAAGACATTCTAGAAGCTGCTACATGGAGCTCCATGCATACATTCTCCAAACACTACAACCTCCCTTTATATTCCAGATCCAGAGCAGGCTTTGCTTCGGCAGTCCTGCAGGGATTGATAGCTACACCATCCTTTTCTTAGAGCATTCCACCTCCCCCAGCTAAGCTATGGTATTCAACCCATATGTTATGACTGCAGTTGCATTCTTGAAGGACATAGTACAGTTTTGTACCTACCATAAATGTAGATGTCCGATAGATATGCAACTGCAGTCTGGCTTTCCCTCCCTCCTTCCCCTCTATGCCTTGGGTCCACTCCTCTCCCTGTTATCCTTAGATGGGGATATCTGTTATGGTGTATCTGTTTATTGCTTATTTATTTGTCTGGAAACCTGTTTTTGTCTTCCAATTTGATTACAGCCTTCCTTGGAGGGCACCTGGCATCTGGGGCAAGAAACACTGAAGAAGATGGCGTTGGCTGGTGCTTATGTACTCCAGCCGCTCTGACGTCGGAGAGAAATGCGACATCAGCCGACGTCGGACCCAGACTTTGGAATCCGGCCGACCGAGGGCTGCCTGAGGCAGGACAACCCATATGTTATGACTGCAGTTGCATATCTATCGGACATCTACATTTATGGTAGGTACAAAACTGTACTATTTACCCCTACTTGGACGATTGTCTGAGTCAGGCAGAAAGTCTGGACTTGCCATTACAACACCTGGCATTCATAAAGAAACTTCTAACCTCACTGGGGTACACCATCAATGAAAATAAATCTCACCTAGTACCCTGCCAACAGATTGTATTCCTGGGAGCAAGCTTGAACACAACTTCCCAGATGGCATTCCTCACTCCGGAGAAACAAGTTTATTTGACAACCTACTTCAAACTATTGGTCTCAAAACCCCAGCTGTCTGCAAGGAAAATACTGCAAGCTCTGGGGTTCATGGCCTCTTCCTTTCTACTAATTCTATATGCAAGACTGCATATGAGGAAACTCCAATGGTATCTAAAACGCCTATGGTGTCAACATTCTCAGGACCTGGAAACAATGATTCCTATCATTCCATGTCTAAGGACAGAGTTCCTGTGGTGGGCAGAGGCCTGCTACCACAACAAGGGACCCCCTTTCACTCTACCCCCTGCCACCCAAACCCTAAAAACAGATGCATCAGACTATGCATGGAGGGCTCACATGGCAGGGCAGATAATTCAGGGCAAATGGAACCCGAGACAAATGCACCTGCATATCAATCAAAAAGAAATGTTAGCTGTACAGAATGCTTTGACAGCCTTCAAAGACCATACTCTTCTAGGACAACTATTGGTAAAGACAGACAACACCAGTTATGTGGTACATAAACAAGCAGGGGGAAACCCACTCGCACCCTCTCTGCACACACAGCCTTGAGCTACCAAGTACACCTACAAGCACAATTCCTGCCATGCAAACTAAATTCACTGGCAAACGACTTAAGCAGAAATCTCATGGACCCACACGAATGGAAACTAGAACACAAAATATTCAACCTCTTGAGGAACAAATGGGGGACTCCAGAGGTAGACCTGTTTGCCTCCCCTCAGAACTACCAATTGAACAAATTCTGCACAAGAACTCCCCACAGTCAAGTTTGGAAAGTAGATGCCCTGCCCTTTACCTGGGAAAGCCTCTCGGTTTATGCCTTTCCCCCTCTGCCTCTCCTCTCGAAGGTTCTACTAAAGATCAAACAGGACAAGCCAAGGACATACTGATTGCACCAGACTGGCCACACCAGCATTGGTACCCTCTCTTGCACAGTATGATACTGCTACAACCATGGCACCTGCCTCAGACCCATTCCCCTGCTGTCCCAGCAGGCAGGCCAGAATCTGCACCCTCAGCTTCAAACCCTGAACCTTGCAGCCTGGCTAATTCCTTGAGCTCTCCTCCAGCATCCCTCAGTGAGCAGGGGCTGGATGTCTTTCTGGAGGCAAGGAGGCCTAGTACTAGAAAATCCTATGCTGAAAAGTGGAAAAGATACTGTTCCTGGAGTCAGGCTCAGGGGATGGGCACAATGGTGCCCAGCTTACCTCATATTCTAGAGTACTTAACAGAAGTGCTCCACAAGGGCCTATCCTTCTCGTCAATTAAAATTCATGCCCCTGACATTTCAGCACATTATAATACTGAGCCACCACTCTTCTCTCACCCCTTGCTAAAACAATTCCTTAGAGGGGCGAAAAATTTAAGACCCCCCCCCCCCAGCAGAGCTCCCACTCCAGCCTGGGACCTTAACTTTGTATTGGAAAAGCTCACTCTTCCCCCCCTTGGAGCCAGCTGCTACAGCAGAGTTGAATTCCTTTCTTGGAAAACAGCCTTCCTTCTAGCCATTACTTCAGCAAGAAGAGTGTCTGAATTACAGGCCCTCATGGCAGTGGAACCCTTCATTATCTTCCATGCGGACAGGGTTTCCCTCAGGACTAATCCTTCCTTTATGCCCAAGGTGGTGTCTAATGTGGCCCTAAATCAGTCCATTCATTTGTCTACTTTTTTCCCTAATCCACAAAACAAAGGGGAACGAATACTGCACACTCTGGATGCGCACAGACAACTTAGATTCTATTGGATTCTATTTGGACAGGACTAAGCCTCTCAGAAAATATGAACAGCTGCTAGTTGGCTTTGCTGCAGGGGCAGAGGGAAGGCCATTTCAAAGCAAACCATTTCCAAACGGATAGCCCATTGCATTCATTTTTGCTACAAGCACCATGGAAAACCTACCCCACAGGGGATACTATCACATTCTACCAGGGCTGCATCTACCCCTGCAGCATTTCTCAGAGGAGTCCCTACCAAGGACATCCTAGAAGCTGCTACCTGGAGCTCTGTACATACCTTCACCAAGCATTACCACATGCCTATCTTTTCCAAATCCAGAGCTGGATTTGCCACTGCAGTCTTGCAGGGCTTAATAGCTGGCCCTAATGGTCTTTAACTTCCTCCTCCCTTCCTTAGCTTTGGGAATCGACCCAAATGTAATGACTGCAACAGTGAAACACGAAGAACATAGTACAGTTGTGTACACTTACCATAAATGTAGATGTTCGAGTGTATTCACTGTTGCAGTCTTGGTTACCCTCCCTCCAGCCCCCTGACTTCTCTTGGCTCTACGTTCCTTCTTGTTTGGTATATTTATTTTTTCTTGTGTATTTGCTTTTTGATGGGCATGTACCATACCATATAATTGCTTCCTACTGTGGGGGCACTTGACATCTGGGGCAAGAAAAACTGATGTAATGGCGTCGGCTGCATGTTTTATACCCCTGCCGACCTGACGTCACGGAAGAAGACTCTGGTATTCAGGACGGCTGAGGGCTACCTGCAGACAGATAACCCAAATGTGATGACTGCAACAGTGAATACACTTGAACATCTGCATTTATGGTAAATGTACACAACTGTACTTTTAACATTTTTAATAATGCCCCACAGAAGAAATTATAACTGCACTGTTTCAGATTTTTTTCCTTCAAAGAGGAGATGTTCACAAATGCCTCAAGTCCCATAATGTGTGGGAAGAAGTCCTCCATTATTCAGAACATTCCGTGATTTACAGAATTAGCCTGCAAGACATCCTTTCAGCTACTAACTCAGAGATTAGCTGATTTGCTGTACAAATTTGATAAAGCCATCACTTACCCTTATTGTAATGTAAAATCAAAACATGTTACATTGGCTGTAACTGTGACATAATAGGTTTTCTGGTACATTCTTCATATGCTGGTTACTCTGCCTTTTACTAGGGAAGGGAGGTTTTTGGACAAGTACGTTAAGAAAGTTTTTAACTGTAGTACTTTGGCATTCTTAATTCACAGGTATATAGTTCATATTATTCTACCAGAATACTTTTTCTCTCTGAAAAAATAAATAAATAAATAAATAAAAGACTTGATGGAATCTTAGGTGAAGGAGAATTTTCTTTCTGTGATTACGATTTCTGAACCAGCCTAATGGCCTTCAGGCAGTATTTATACTGCAGTTGATGCTGTCACCAGAGCTGCCTTGACTGGTATTGTCGTAACAGGTATGCTTGGTCCTCACTAGAAATTTTGCCTAAAAATGTAAAAGTTGCAATCCTTGATACTTTAGATACAGGAAACATTTTGATTGGCTCTCCTACGTCAAATGTGTTAAAATCTTTGAAGGAAAGAAGAAAGTTAAGGAGACTGGAGCAGTGAAATATTTTTCAGCTGCTCTGTCTTTCCCCCAGGAATTATCCATCTTTTACAAAATATGTACTGCTCCGTCTTTCCCCAGGAATTATCCATCTTTTACAAAATATGTACATGTACAGTCTACCATTGTGTCTTCATAGGTTCATAGGTAGGTGCTAGGCTATCGGCCCTGGGGCCTATACAAGCCCAGCCAAAAAGGTACCCTGGCTTTTGCCACCAAAGAAAATTATTTTCCTGTGCCACTATCGAGCAGAGCCACAGAGGTGATCCCCGGGGTGAATTTCCTATTTCCCATCCAATCATCAAGATTTTTCTTGAAGAGTGCTAATGAGGAGCTTTGTTTGATATAGATAGGTAGTTTATTCCAGAGTATGGAAAGTCTCTGGGACAGCAATCTATCCCTCCGGCATGTTCTGTTTATTGTGGTGACAAGGTTTAGGTCCCTAGAGCGTGTAGCTCGGAGGGATTGGGATTTCTTTAAGTGGAGCATGTCTCTATTATCGATTCTATTGTCTCTTCAGTACAGAGAAGGCATATATTTTTTTGATTATAATCACAAAATGAATTTCCACTATTTAGTAGTTAAGGTTTATTCTGACTAACTGTTTCTAAGTACATTGTTTGGCTATGTTCAGAAATATTTCCCTGAATCCATCCAAGGTTTTAGTTTAGTGTCTTATATGGAAAACTAAAAAGGAATTCCATAATGTTCAGGAAAGTTTATTTCACATATGGCATAGTTTTACTGTTACATTCTTGCTTAACTTTACTACTAGGGTACTGCAATGTACTGGTAGGAATCTACCCAGTGTTGTGGTTTACTTTTTCAGCTAGCCCTTCCAGTAAGATCATATATTTTCTGTAATTATACTTATTAGAACAGTAGATCTTGTTGGAGAGGCCACCATAACAGTAAAACTACCATCCCACCATCCCCCGTTATTATTTGCTGGAAAATCTTGTAGATTCCTGCAGATATTAAATAGTCAAAGAAACCTGTCTGACGGTACTTTACATCACTGCCCTGGTTGAAGTACTACATTTGATAAACTACTGTTGCAATACTTGCATAAATGTTATCTTACTGTACAGACAATGTTATTATTGTCAAGTAAGTAAAAAGTTGGTGTCAGCTCCTATAAACACTTCAGTTCAGTTCAAATACATGAAGCGAAAATGGCAAAAACAAATAAGGTTACCTTTCCTATATTCAGACACAGTCTTTTCAGACCAAAGCGAAATGCAATGTGCTCTCCTGTTATTCCGTTGCAAAGTACATAGAGCAAATAACAAAGGCAAACCAAAATTGCGCTGTCGGCAGTTAACCCAGGTCTATTCAGACCGTAATAAACGATAGGGTCGACTGGATGGTAAACAGACCAAAATGCTGTAATCAAATGATTAGTCCAGGTCTATTCAGACCAGAAGCCAGCAAAAAACACAGCTTGGTTACCATACGATACAAAATGAACGTGTCACTGCAATAAAGTAATTCGTAGATTCAAGGAGCACCAAAATTCCGATAAATAACAGTTGATTTATTGGATCCACAAAGAACTATGGTAAACGCTTTCGCAACAAGTGCTTTTTCAAACCAATACTGTATAATAATGAGAGCACATTGCATTTCGCTTTGGTCTGAAGAGACTGTGTCTGAATATAGGAAAGGTAACCTTATTTGTTTTTGCCATTTTCGCTTCATGTATTTGAACTGAACTGAAGTGTTTATAGGAGCTGACACCAACTTTTTACTTACTTGATATATATACTGGCTTTTACACAGTTGGTGCAAGTAACGGCAAAGTGTGTGGCAGGTTTGTTATACTTTATTTTAATGTTATTATTGTGCCTGTCATATAAACATTATCATATTTATTATGTATTCTTTTTACTGGTTAAAGCTAAATCAGACTGTTGGACCCCAGCTAGTGCAAGCAATTTTAGAACCTATTATCGATTCTATTGTCTCTTCAGTACAAGAAGGCATATATTTTTTGATTATAATCACAAAATTAATTTTCACTATTTAGTAGTTAAGGTTTATTCTGACTAACTGCTTCTAAGTACATTGTTTAGCTATGGTCAGAAATATTTCCCTGAATCCATCCAAGGTTTTAGTTTAGTGTTTTGCTACTATACACACACACACACACACACACACACACACACACACACATATATATATATATATATATATATATATATATATATATATATATATATATATATATATATATATATATTTATTTATTTATTTTATGAGACTGATGCTGCAGCCTTTAGGACTGTTTGGCAGGTAAAACATCCCCAAGTTGCCAGCAACCATTCCCATCATGAGTCATGCATGCTAGACTGTCCAGTTCATCCTTGCTGTGCTTTGTATCTAGCTGGAAGGGAAAAGGCCCAGAGTCTGCCTTTAGCTTTTTAGCTGATTTACCAGAGTTCATGTGAGTGAGCACTCAGAACTTCTTTTAATGTTCTACTCTTTCTTGGAACTTTTTCTTTTTGCAGGATTCTGCTTTCTGAAGTTTTTTTTTCCTCTTAATGATCTTTGAACATGTTTGCACCATTGGGCTTTGGTCCCCATCTCATAATATCTTAATCTATTTTCTCAAAGTTTGCCTGTAGCTGTTCTCTTCTGCCCACTAACAGGCACACTCAATCTGTTATTTGTTTTAGTGGTTGTAACACCTTCATGTATGGTTATTGTTTACCCACTGCAGATGCAGAGAAAAGTTAACGATACATGCATTGTAACAAGCCTTGTCTACAGTGCCCATTTCAAGGCCAAGATGGCTATCTGTTTCCTCCCAGCAATCCATCTTTAAAACAATTCAAAAGAAGTCTGGACATGGACTGTTCTCTTCCTCATTTACTGTAAAAAAAAAATGAAATCTCATTGTATTCCTCTTTGAATTTCTTTCCCTGTCATCCTCTGTACAATGGTAAATTATTCATTTTCTGAGGTGGCAAAAAGAGGTTACTGAAAGCTCTTTCGAGTCTGTTAAGAGACCTGTTAATGAGGTTACAGGATGTACTGCTTCAGAAGCTTCTACTACTCAGGCGTAGGCCACTGACCCCTGACTGGCTACTCCTGCTCATCCCATTTTCTTCTCTCACATTACTGAGGTTATGACACATTAGCAGCTCTTTTAATAGGCCAGGATAAATGATTTGGAGTTGCCACCCCTGCATATTTTGCTCTGAGGCATTGAGTCTTTTGCTAGAGTGTCCTTTTCCCTGGCAGTGGTATCACTGGCACAGCTGCCTCAATCATTGACTTCACAGTTTTTCTGTGTGACTTCAGTGATAAGACTTTTGATGCCTTGAAACTGACATAAAATCTGTAACTGTTTCAGCCTTCTCCAATACCTCTTTATCTAACATCAGTGCTACCAGTGCCTGTCATGTCTTAGATTCCAGTTATACCAACATAAGCCCTGTTGGCATTGGTTCATCTGGCTTTGTTTTTTCTGGTGCTGGTTCCAGAGTTTCTGATTCCAAGTTTATAAGCCACCTACCAGATACTGCCCTTTATGCTGGCTGTTCAGCTTATGCTTCTTCCTTCTACTCCTAATAAAGGGGCATTTAGGCCTATCAGACAGCTTCTACATTAGACAAAAGTTATTCAAGGATTTTGCAGTCCTCCCTGTTTGTCTTGTGCAAAAATAAAAAAAAAACACCTTTGTTCCTCAGACTTGGAACCTTCTGCTAAAGGACCTAGGAAACACTTTGACCAAAACCAAGTGTACTGAGTCCCCTGTGGACCCTCTAAGTCCCTTGTGGACCCTTTCATCCTTCTGTGGAAGATTTGGAAGAGGAAGTGAACTCAACTCTCTCCATTCCCAGAAGAGCCTTAATTTGTCAGGTACTTTCAGTTGTTTTAGCAGAGAGGTTGTTGACCAGTTGACTTCATATGCTCCCCCAGTGTAAAGTACATGAGTCCTGCAGTTTCATACTGCAGTCTACCTTAGTGTCTCATTCCTTATGTAGGTGGCTTGGAGGAGTCTGTATCTATCCAACGGTAAGTGTGTGTATATATATATATATATATATATATATATATATGTATTTATTTATCATTTGTTAACCGGGAAAGTCCGACTTGGAACAAAGCCAATTTTCAGCGGAGGCCCGGGGAGAAAGGCTCCAGATGCATGTCTTTGTAATGTGGGAGGAAACCGGAGCACCCGGAGGAAACCCACACGAACGCAGGGAGGACATGCAGACTCCACATAGAAGGCACCGCAGCCGAGAATCAAACCAGAGAGCCTCCTGCTGTGAGACAACACTACCACTGCACCACTGCGCCGTCCAAAATATATATGTGTGTGTGTTAGGTTATTATTTTTTTTTTGGGATGGCCAAGTGGTTACTTACCTCTGGTCGCAATGTCGATGTTCTGGATGTCGGTCTTCTACGTTGTCAGTGTAGTCATTTCGGTGAAGTGGATGTCGGCGATCTGTGTTGTCGAATAAGTGAAGTAGATCCATATACATACATATATATTGGCCCTGGTATTTAAGATGGTTGACCACATGCTTTAGCCCCCACCAAGGAGCGATCATTTGGGCTGAGACTTGGCCCCACCAGCCAGATACTGTGGTTTCCACAGTGACCTTAAAGAAGATTTACATGGACAATTTAGATCCAAGTTGTCCAACATCTGTATAGGAGTCACATGTCGAAATATTCAGGAAACATGTTTTTCACTTCAATACATTATCTTTTTGGGTACTAAATTATGTAATGCATGTAGTTTATTTTCAGAGAGATTTAGCTGACTGAATGCACCAGGCATGAGAGGGTTGCCAGGTGGTTAACTTTAATAAAATTTGCAAACTCAAGTGACAGCCTGCATCAGCACAGCAGTCTTATGGCCTGCAAGTTCCTCCCTCCTCTGACCTCTTCTACACTTACTCCCTTTTTTCCCTTTCTACTCTTCTGTTAACCATCTTGTATTCACAACTTCTCTAGTTATGCATTCAGCAGTGAAATCTTGCATCCATGACTGCAGTTTGTTTATTTACTTCACCTCTGTAGACTGAATGAAGGAATATATTCCTGTATGATGTTTATGTACACCCTGTAATACTGTGTAATAGGTCTGTTCACTGTGACTCAGTGTTCTTTTATTATGTGTATCTTATGGGTTTTTTTTAAATCAACTCTGGAGCTTTTCTCCATTGGCCTCCACTGAAAATGGGCTCTTGCCTAGTCGGACTGTCCCAGTAAAGTAAATAAATAAATAAGTTATACAGTGTGGTTGAGGGAGCTGCAAAGATTTCAGGATCTGGCATTGCCTTGTACAAGTACTCTTAACTCTGTTTAACTGATTCAAAAGAGTATACAAGAAAACCTTTTTTTTCCTGTTTGGGAAAAAAATTCAAGAGACCCTTGCGAATATAGAGAAACAGGGCAAAGCTCTTAGTGCTGTTGGTGTTAAATTCCAATCTTCATTGCAGAGGGACCAGTGCTAGATATGGTTCTGATGGAGCATATAGCAGATTCAGTAGCATAGGACTACTAGAAAGAGGCAGTAACCAAGGTAATTTTCCATAGGGTCAAAGTCATAAGGTTGGAGGTCCTCGGCACTCTCTTGGGAGCTGCATTCCTCCCACAAATGGACAACAGAAGTCCAGAGAAGTTACCTGACTGCCCAGCTCTGGAAGCAGTTGGAGTTATCTTTCCCTCCATTTGTATTCATGGAAAAAGATAACCAGAAAGAATTGAGTAGGAGAAATCATATTTAAAAGATAATCATTCCCCTTTTGCCCCTCTTCTTTCCCTGTCATTAGCCTTGGCAGACATCTCACCTCATTAGAAAGGAGCATCAAGAAAGATTTTCCAAGAGTTCTCCCATGAACAGAAATTATTTCCAATACTTTTGGTGTCAAGGAATACATAAGATCTCAGACCTCTGTTCGATCTCAGTGGACCAAATTATTTGCCTTTGAACACCTTTCATCTGGTTATGATACAATCAAGTCTTCCCTTATTTCCCAGAAGAAGACTGGCTACGCCTTTTGGACCTTCAAAATAAGTCCAGGAAGTCTGACCACTGGTCTTACCTGGCTGATGTTCTGCATTGTGCTTTAGCCATTTTAACAGACATGGTCAGTTGTGAAAGACACATAATAATGGTCTTTTGCAGAGATTCCCTTAGAGTTTCTTGAATAAACTGCTGTCTGTACTCCAGGGCAATCTGATGAAAAGACTACTTCTGGCGCACAGGAACCTCACTCGGCTTTCCTGAGAACACTGGAGAATATGAAGGTCTCTCCAAACACCATTATATTGGGTGACTTCAACTACCCAAACATTGATTGGGAAAACTACTCAAGCCCAAACACCCTCACCCAATGGTTCCTAGAATTTATAAACTCAAATGCTATGGAACAACTGGTCACCACTCCCACAAGAGGGGAAAACATATTGGATCTGGTCATCACCAACATGGGGTCTCTATGTTCCACACCAGAGGTATACCCCTCATTGGTAAGATCAGACCATAAACTAATCTCACTGGACATCCATATTCCGTCCCCACCCCTAGCCAAGGAAACCACGGTGAAGAACTTCTCAAAAGCAAACTTCACACTTCTCAAAACCGAGGTGGAATCCTTCAAAGCCCCCGGGCCAGTGGAAAATATGGCCCAAAATGCAGAATCCTTTACAAAAGCATTCTATGGACACCTACAGGAATGCATGGAGCATGCTATCCCAAATAAAACCAAAACTCACTCCTCCAAAGGTAGGAGACCTGTCTGGTGGACCCCGGCTATAAATAAGCTATACAACAGAAGGAGAAAGCTACTACATGATAGAGCAAAATCCCAAAAAGGGAAGGCATCTATAATCAGTACTATCAAGAAACTACGATCTCTCATAAAATCATCTAAGGCCAGTTTCGAAAGAGAAATTGCACAAGACACTAAAGATAATCACAAGGCCTTCTTTAGTTATGTCAGAAACCTGGGAGGCAACTCCCAGATATGCTCTGAGTTAGTGCAAAATGACAAAAAATACACTGAACCCGCAGACATTGCCAACATCCTGGCAGAAAGGTTCAGTGCAAATTCCCCCCCCCCCTTCCTCCCCAAAAGAGCAAATGTCTATCCCAACAGAGTGTAGCCTTCCTGAAATCACAGATGCACAGGTGAGAGCTGCCCTCTCCAAAGCAAAAAACACAGCATCAATGGGACCAGACGGTGTCCCGGGCTGCATCTTACACAAGCTCCAAGAAGAACTAATCCCTCATATAAAGTCATTGTTCAATCTCAGCCTTACTACAGGATATGTACCCAAGGAATGGCATACAACAACAGTGGTCCCACTCCACAAAGGTGGTGCCACAACAAACCCCGGAAACTATCGCCCTATAATCCTGACTAGCCTGGTCTGCAAAGCTATGGAACGTATCATCATGGAAATCATAAACAAAGACATTGGGAACCTCCAGACACTGGATCCTACCCAATTCGGCTTTGTTAAGGGCAGATCTTGCTTCTTGAACCTGGTCAACTTCTTTGAAACAGTTACCAAAGCCATAGATGAAGGGAAGGTAGTCCACACCGCCTTCCTGGACCTCGCAAAAGCTTTCGACACAATACCCCACTCGGGCATCATAAATAAGCTCACCAGTTTAAATATCAACCCCTATGTCACAAGATGGGTTGCAAACTGGCTCAGGGATAGAACCCACATGGTCAGAATAGCAGGTACCATGTCAGACTCTAAACCAGTTACAAGTGGCGTCCCACAAGGCTCAGTCCTGGGACCTCTCTTGTTCAGTATATATTTCTCAGAGGTACAGGCTAACACGGGTGGACTGTGGCTGACCAAGTTCGCAGATGACTGCAAACTGGGTGCCGTAATCGACTCTCCGGCTGACAAAAGCATCCTCCAAAAGGGTCTCACAGAGATGGATAACTGGTGCCAGAGCCGTGGCCTAAAGCTAAATGCCAAAAAGTGCATAGTCATCCCCTTTGGGAAAAACTAAGTGCCCACAAATTACCACATAGGTGGTAATCCATTAAGTACGGAAGAAGTAATTAGGGACTTGGGGACCCAAGTAGATAGCAGTCTCTCCTTTGACAATCACATTGCCAAAGTAGTTAGAAAGACCTTCTATATAGCCCACCTTATCATGAAAGGATTCACATCTAGATCAAGAGAGGTCATTGTGCCCCTCTACTCATCACTTATCAGGCCCATAATTGAATACAATGCCCCATTTGGGATGTACCTTACCCGACACCTGCAGCAATGGGAAAGACCCCAGAAGTACCTCACCAAGAGGATCAAGGGGTTCAAACAGATGCCCTATGCAGCTCGGCTAAAAAAACTCCAGCTCTACTCAGTTGCGTACCGCCTACTCAGAGGCGATCTGTGTCTGACGTATAAAGCCATGTCCAACCCAGAATTAATGGACATGCTTCACCTCAGGAAATCCAAATCCCTTAGAGCTACACGCTCCAGGGACATGAACCTCAGCACAGAAACAAATAGGACATGCTGGAGGGACAGATTCATATCCCAGAGGCTCCCCTCACTCTGGAACAAAATCCCAGTCCATGTTAGGCAGAGCCCCTCACTGACCCTCTTCAAGAGAAATCTTGATGAGTGGATGGGAGATCGTAAGTTTACCCCTAGGATCTCTTCTGTGTCCCTGCTTGACAGAGGTATGGTAAACTAACTTTAAAAGGGCTACCTTCTATGACCTACTATACAGAGGCACAGTCAACTAATCCAAAAGGGTGGCGAAAGCCAAACACACTCTGGCTAGGCTTATAAATGCCCTAGGGCAGATAGCCTAGTGTCAACCTATGAACTATTATGACACAAGCTGATTATTTAATTCACTAGTACAGCATCAGTTTCTGTGGCCTATTTTCTGTAAACCATCAAGGGAAAAGTTTCAGTATAGTACATATTTCAAAAGTATGAAAAGTACACCTCTGAGTTATTAGTCTAGATCCATTAAGGCTAATACAAAGATCCAGACAAAAATAATTGTTTATCCTTTCTACTTGGGGCATTTGATTAGTAACTTCCGTTCTAAACACAAACCTTTTGATACACCTTTTAAATGTGTATCACATTGCTGTTTCTTGCATTATATAATGACTGAATAAAAAACTACATAACATTATGAAGGACTGCTAAATTTAAGGAATTATTTTTGGTTTCATAGCAGTATGAAGTTAGGAAGAGTCATATGTATTTGGAATCACATATTTTTCTCAAGTTGTGTATCATAAAATTGCTGCGTTTAAGTTTGTAGCTTGATGGCAGTACTGAAAAAAATATATCAAGCATTTGTCAGTACCTAATGCTGGCTTGCACCGGATCTAAAATGCAGCAGTAGTCATTAAAGGTTTGAGGCTAATAAAATGAGAAAGGATAGGGCAGTTGGCAGGTAGAAATGAAGACAGTAGTCCTTTACAGTATGTTCTTGAAGTAATCATACTTGTCACCATGAATTGTCTTTTTCTCATTTTCTGTCATTACCTCTGGCCCGTTCTCCTTTGTTAAACTGTGATTTCATTGCTTATTCTAAGCACAGAGGGTGCTAGCAATAACCATTACTTTGGCTCAAACAAAAACACACAGTGGTCCCAAAATATCCAAAGAAACACACACACCACCACACCAGGAAAAATTTGCAATATTCTTTACAGCTGTCTCCGGTGCCATGGCTTACGCCTTCATGGAACACATTTTTACATCAAGCAACATCCATTTATACAGTTCATTTACCCAATACAATAATCAAACAATGAAACAACGATCCCTTTCTTAAAGAGCCCGTACTTATTGACATAAGCAAATCATTTTAAATGCATATGTTATACATTGCATACCCTTCATATATTGTTATTAAAACTTTTCACACCTTCATTCACCAGATTTATACATATATCTTAAATTTAAGATGGACATTACAGTGACAATGTAAATGAGTGTGATGAAACATGTAAAAATATACAAAAATAGTATGACCTTCAATATTATAGCATAGCTTGTCCTATTTGTCATACCCCTACCGAGTCACAGTGCTGGAGGGAACACAAACAATATTATTTCACTAAATATAGTCACATATTAATAACTCCCCATGATGAAAATTATATGTACATTCTATTGTTAACTATTAGTGTTCAAATCCAATTTTATATTTAACCCCCTAGGATGTAGTGTTCTAAAGTTGATAATACATTCCGTCTCCAATAGAGTCAAATTTCCTGCAGCTTGGCCTTCCCTCTGCGGTTTTGGCCTGTACAACACACCAAAGAAGAAGTTTCATCAGAGCCCCCATGGGCCCCAATGAAATGTTCAGCATTGGGACTAACCATCTTTCCCCTTCTAATACCCCCCAAATGCTCTATAATCCTCTTTTTAACAGCTCTTTTGATCTACCCTACATACCACATGGTTGGGGTGCATCCGCAACTGATGATGTATACTACTCCCCTAGTGTAGCAGTTATAAAAAATCTCTTGCAATATAAATCTTTCCATTGATATTTATGCCGTGTAAATTCTTAATCTTCCTACACACAATGCACTTTCCACACGGATAACTACCTGTCCTACCTTGTTTATTATCCAATTTACCTGTGGACAACAATTCTTTTAAGTTCTTTGATCTACTGTAGGAAAATGTAACCTTATCTGGAAAGATGTTGCCATATTTGTCATCACTGAGAATGACGGGCCAATATCTGTGAACTAACGTCCTCAGTGTATGAGAAAAAGGGGAGAATTTCTTCACATAGACTAAAACTTCCTAATCCCCACCCTTCTGCATAAGCTGCTTACTGCATCCCTCTATCCAAGTGATAATGTTTTCCTTTTGGTGTGCTAGCCCTAATCTCTTCCTAACCCTGTTCTCTTCTGAACTTAAGACATTTTTTGAATATCCCCTGCTGCTCAACCTGTTCCTTACCTTATCAAATTCATGTGTTATCTCAACTTTATTAGAAGTATTATTGGCAATGCGAAGATTTTCACCATAGGGTAATGTTGCTATTAAATGTGGGGCGTGCATACTGTCAGCTGCCAAGAAATTGTTGACTGCAGTTCTCTTAACAAACGGTCTAAATGCCACTTTAAAGTGCTCATTTATGTAGAACTCCAGATCCAAATGCTGTATCACTGTCCTGTTGGTATCATGGGTGAACTCAAGGCCAAAATTATTCTCCTGCAGTTGGGATATGAAGTCACCAAATTCATCCATTTCCCCTTTACAGATAAATATCAAGTTATCTATGTATCTTTTGAATGCCACCACTCTGTTTTTTAAAAAAAAAAAACATACTGTATATACAAGTTTTTTCAAAATAATCCATGCATAAAGTTGCATAGACTGGGGCATATGAGGCCCCCATCGCAGTTCCCTGTAGATGTAAGAAAAAGTTATCACTAAACACAAAACAATTATGTGTCAAAGAAAATTCTAACAGCCTAATCAGGAAATCCGTCCGTGGGCCTTCCCCTAACATAATCCTAACTGCCTTTAGTCCCCACCCATGTTGGATGTTAGTATAGAGGGATTTGATATCCACGGTGGCCCAATAATACTCATGCAACCACACCATACCCCCCTTTTTCCTGGTGTGATGTGGTGTTGTGTGTTTCTTTGCATTACTTTGGCTTAGTCTGCATCCACTTAATGCCCTAATTTGTATACATTAAATGTGTAACTTACATAAAAGGTAGTAAACTGATCCCGACTGTATCATTTTATTTTATCAAAGACTCTTCTAGCATATCAGAACCTAGTTAACAGACCTAATCAATTTTAAGTCGACAGCTTATCCCAAAGCAAATCTAAAAGGATGACCAATTTAGTTGTCCCAGTACAAAATCTTCTCAGACTAAATATATATACAATTATAAATGTATCCATCTTTAAACTTTTTCAAGTGCATTCATAAACATACACACAGCTGTAATTCTAGTGGATCGTAATACACAGCAGAATGCAGCACTACTCAATAGAAGAGCACCCCTGCAATCTGTTAACAAAGAACTTTAAGTTATAATAAACCTTGGCAAAAGTACATCAGTTATACTCTCAACCATTTCTATGATTAAGTCACCTTTAAACACATAAGCCCATAGTAATTTTTGAAATCTCTTTGAGTGTAACTGTCAAAACTATTTATGAGATACTTTTACCTATAAAAAAATCTTACTGCATGGTTGTTGTTAATAATTTCCCATACTGACATTTCAGTGTTAGCCATGACTGATACAATAACCAGCCTACAAAAATCCCAGTTCTACAAGCATGAACTTAACCTTTAATAAGACAACAAAATTCACAGCTTAGCTGCCAAGTGGAACACATCATTGTGATGCCCTACATAAATTAGGGTAGTTAGACCTACATAGTAGCCTAACTTTCATACAGGTCAAGATTATTGAGAATACAATTCATAATCAAAACCAACCTGCTATGTAGGGTGCCGTGTTGCCCAAAGTTATAATCTTCCAAATTCAGTAAGATCCCAACAAAATCATTAGCTGTGGACGGCTAAATCCAGAAGTCATACCAGCAATTCCCCATACTTTGTGGAATTCTCTACTGGTAACCATTTGAAATGTCGGGACCCACTTTAGCTAGTCGCATAATGCTGAGACTGAATGGCCAAAAACCTAGACTTAGTTACTAAGTCCAAGGTGGCAGTTTCTGTGAAGGTATAAAGAACTTGGAGTCAGTATATATCAGTCCAGAACAGAAGCATGTTCAACACATTGGAGGCTGCTTGGGGGCTAGTCCCCCTGCAAAAAAAGAAGTATAAGGGGAAGAGTGATGTTTGATATTTGTTGTTTTCCTGCATTTTCTTGAGACGCAGGTCGGACTGTTGGCACTCAGTGTTACAAATGTTGACATTTCAATAGGGAGCCTCTGTACCACCACAAATTAGATCTGAACCTAATACTAACTCATTTATAAAACTCAAAACCTATTTAACAGCAAAAACTGTTGTCAGAGTTGTTGCAGAGGTGGAACAATATGCCAGCATGACCAATTGCACATCTGTTCCAAAGACATCACAGGTGAGCATGAGCAGTAAGAAAATGTAGGCCTTAAATAAAACATAAATAAAATAAAAACTCCCAGCAGCAGTATGATGCTGCACCAGGGCTAAGACAGGTCCTCTGTGCCCGGTGGTCAAGAAGAATACCTGTGGGTAAGCTGATGGTCAGCTGCTGGAGGCAAAATGACTCTGGAAAAAAAACTAACAAAAAATCTTAGTGTTTACAGCACTAGCTCTCATTTTAAGAACAGCACCAGATTTCAGGCAGGTAAGAACTGTAGCATTTAATAACCACTACCACCTAACCTAAGTTATGATGGTACAATAAATACTCTTACATTCTTCCCCACTCTAAACTAACCCATTTAGTACATAGTATATCTCAATGACTGTCTTACTTAAGTCTCTATTTCACTCCTGTTAACTTGATCTTAACTCCACAACAGCACAGACAGTCACAAGTAGCAATGTAAACAGACACATACAAAAAGCTTTTGTATAACTTTATATTAGTCTTCTTTATGTGTAATATCTTTAAAACATCTTTTTTGCTGTCTGCATATAACATATTTAGTCTTAGTTACAAATTATTGTACTTTGTACTGTGCTGATTTTAATCTTTGTGGAGTTTTCCTCCCTGAGATGCTGCTGAAAGTTATATTTTGGGTCAGTCAGTCTATCCTTGCTAATAACAGAGGAAAGAAAATTGTAAATAAATAATTTGCCATGATAACATATAACACATACTAAATCATATGATAGCTGGTTGTCCTTGCATAATAAATTCTTATCGGGCATGTCAACAGGAACTTTCAAAAAGATATTAAACAAATTGAGTCAAACAGTCATGGCAACATGTAATTATGTTAATATCCGTATGAAGAATCTTTTTTCCATACTTATTTTTATTTGTTTTCCAAAAGTATATTACAGTAGATAATGCAAAAAAATCATAATTGTCAGATACAAAGTAATTTTTGTTTCAAGATGCAATCAGGTCATATTTCTACTAAGTCACATGGAATAAAACACATTTACTATTTATTTTCAAATTTTAACAGGAGGATGTATAGAATTATCCTAACTGCATGTTGTAGTAAACTCTAACACACTATATACAATATTTACAGCAGGTGCAACAGCAGCTAAAGGGCCGAAGCATGAGAGATGTATTTGTATTTGATTCTTCCTTAAGTTGCTTGTCTAAGCTTCTTTGATTTGTACTTTACTTAGTATAGGGGAATTTTGTATACGGTCTGATGATTTCATTCTTTGAATGATATTCATACTTTTAGAATGTGGTTCAGAAAGAGACTCCAGTATTTTTGAAAATATGTGCATGTATTACTATCTCTTGTGATTAATTTATGTGCTGTATGAAGAATCTTAATTTTTTTTTTAATTATGAATATTTCCATGTAAAAAGTGCAACTTTATAGATAACACTATTTTCTTATTGCAAAAAAATCACATTGAGCTTTGTAATTATATTTTTCACAAAATATCCTCATATTATTTCAGCAATGAATATTTTGATTTGAGACGCAGTACCGTAATACTGATTTTGTCCATTGGGTGGTTACTGGCAAGGACCAAGGCAGCTCAGCCATTCAGTCTAAAACAAAAGACAAAGTTAGTGCCACCAAGCAATCAAGTGCCAAGCTGTCAGCCCATGCCCTGGACAATCTGTCAAGTTATCCAAGTCTACAACTTCATCTCCCCAGCCCTCTCATTAGCATTTCTAGAATTTACATTTATCAAGTTAGTCTTCAGTGACAAAAAGAGAAAACTTTTTTTCAGATTTAGAGCGATGTGGATGAACATAATAAGGTCTGGTGGGTTTTATGAGGTGGTATGGACTTTGTCTACCATTCCCTTCTCCCTCATTCAGCTTCCACTGAGAGTTCATTTGGTCTGTCCATAGCTCCTAGACCGAGAAAGGGAACTGTCAAACAAGAGTCTACTACAGAAGGAGATTTATGGGTTCTTTTCAAACCAGTCCTATTCAAGGAAGGTTTTAGACTTCAGATTTCTGATTCCATTAACCTTTATTTTAGCTATTTCTGGTGTAAGATGGTCAGTCTTCACGCAGTCCTTCTTTTGTGAATCTTTGTTTTTTTATACAGGCTCTCAACAGATATGATGGATAATTACTCACACGTTCTGGTCATTCAAAATCACTTCAAGTTGTTGCACTTTGTTCTAGAGACTCAGCACTTCCAAATCGCAGTGCCCCCCCCCCCCCCCCCACTAGTCTGTCTTCTACACCATGGATGTTTGAAATGACTCCTGCCTCATGAGGTGAAATTTTAAGCTGCTAAGTGTTTCTGTACATAGAAGCTGCTAAGTGTTTTTGTACATAGATCTTTCTGTCCTCAGGCTTCCTATGGGTCCTATTTTGGCTGCGGTCTTTAGGCACATCCATCACCTAGGAGAAAAATAATATGTTCCTGCATCAACCAGGAGTTGCTTTGGCATTAACATGCTACAGGACATTTCTGCCATCATAAAAAAGTGAAGAGCTAATGTGGCTGTAGCAGATTTGGTTCAGAGTTCAGGTGTGCATCTCCAGCACACACACACACACACACACACACACACACACACACACACACACACACACACACACACACACACACACACACACTTGGATGTGAAGATTCTGCAGTGTTCTGTTGTCACTGCAAAGACATGACAGTCTGATTGATTTCCTCTTTGACCTGGCAGACCTTTCTTATGAATTTAGAAGTAGACCCCCTTTATTCCTCCTGGTCTGTGTCAAATCATGCTGATGGATGCACTCTTAAAGGAATAATGAGTTTACCTACATTAATTCACAGCTCAGACTTCCTGAAGCCTTTTGGCACAGGAATTGCACAGTAAAAGTAATTTGTTGATATCGTGGTACAGAATTGGAACATTGTTCTGTTAGTGAAAGGTATTGCAGTAGTACCTGTGATTTACATAACTGTAGATTTGGCTGATACATACATATTAGAATATTGTGTGCATCCAGCAGTACATGAAAGGATCCTATAACCCTTTTAATAAATTGGTCGGTGTGAAAAAAATGTGCTATAAAATTGACATAACTAGTTTTGTCCAGAAATATTTAGTAGATTTATGTTACTGTAAGCTTTTCATTTTATTCTAGGAACTTGAACAATACAAGCGAAATGCTTTAAAATCTTGGAAAGGAATACAGCTTGATTCACGTGGCACATAATTGGAACCCTACCTCTTATTAGGTAACACAGTGAATTTGTTTCCTTTATGCTTATCTTGCTACTAAGAATATATGAATCTTTATTCAAGATGTAATGAGTATGTTTCTTATTCCTTACTGCAGTTTGGCACATTTGCACTTAAATTTAACCATTAACACAAGAAAAACAAACTTTGTTTTAAGATTTATTGTAAGTTGCCACACACACACAACCTAAATGTGATAAAAACAACAATTTTAAGTATAACTAGATTAGTCAGTGCATCTGATAAGATCACCTTCTAGACTGTATCATTTCAAAGGTCTGCTGTTAAATGTTTTAAGTTATTATTTAAAACAATTCCTTAGTATTCAGTCTCTTATCCATCATCATAAAGAATTCTACTGGGTTAGAGCAGCAAATAAGTGGAATCCCACTATGTCCAAATTTACCCAGAGAATTTCTTAAAACATTTTCATTTGCATAAAGGTGAGACTACAAAGAGGGCCATGTGGATGGAGAAGCTCACTGGCTCAGATTGCATAAAGTCAGGTTACCTGTAATTTCTTTTTGTTTGTCTTGTCAGATTACATGCATTGAGTGTAACCTGCCCTCCTTTTGGTAGCCAGTGCAAAATGTAAAGAATGCATGTAATATGGCTTTGTGTGGCCATACCAGACAATAAATGTAAAACAGCATTCTGCTGTAACTAAAATGGTATGCTGCCCCAAAACTACTTTAGATCATTTTGAACACAGAGTGGGTGTGTCATTAACCATCTGTAGGTATACAAGGTTTTCAGATGTCCTTTTTCTTCTACTATTCAGTATGAGGTCCTTTAAGATGAGCTTTACTGCAAAAGCTAATCATTCTTATCCACAGCTATCATTTGGCCATAAGGCTAGCAGCTTTATTGTTTCCTTAGGGGTCAAATGATTAAAAGAGAATAATACTTTTTTTGTAGCACATCATTTCTCCACTGTGATGAATTACTGAGCATTCTGCCATAATTTGTAAACTGTGTGAATGCATGTAGTTTTCATTTCTGTGACCATGAAAACTATTTTTGCAGAAACTCTTAGCAGTGCAGTCCCTTTTTGCTATTATATTTATTTATTTATTATTTAACATTTGATTACTGGGAAAGTCCCACTTGGAAAGAAGCCAATTTTCAGTGGATGCCTGGGGAAAAATGCTACAGTCGCATGTCTTTGTAATGTGGGAGGAAACTGAAGCACCTAGAGGAAACCCACACAGGTGCAGGGAGGACATGCAGACTCCGCACAGAAGGCACCCCGGCCAAGAATCAAACCAGAGAACCTCTTGCTGTGAGGTGGCAACACAACCGCTGCACTAGTGCACCGTTCAAATGCCTCAAAATGACTATATTTACATTAGAGACAACTCCTACCAAAAAAGACCCAGTTAGACAGAAGTACTGAGTGTTTCATTTGTTTCCTTGTCTTCCCCACAACAATCAGAGAATAGTGCAAAAGTGCCTAATATTGCTCAGATGGCTACAGCAGCACGCATGCTAGAGAAATAATGATCAGCAATATGATTAAGGCATCACTACAACACATTAAAATTAGTTTTCTGAACATCATGTTGCTGGAGAAAAACACCAGAAAAAATCTTTCAAGCAGGGAACTAGCTCCCAGCCACCCCAAACTTCTACTAAATTATAAGGACAGCAAAACTCAGACAAAGAAATGCCTCTCCTGAATTGTGGAAACCTAAAATGACCAGTCCAGTTTACTCAGCTGTTTTATCAGTTTTCTCCACGTATGAGGAGAAGTGATTTTGATCAATAAAGTAGACACCATGCTGGGGTTGTGTCTTATTGTCATTCCTCCTACATAATTGATTCAACCTGGATTTCCTGAATGCTAGAAAATGAAAATAAACAAAACGTTTTGCAGTGGCCATTGCATTTTGTTCTTTATGCTGCTGTGTTAAACATTAGTTGAAAGGCTGGAAAATACTACATGACACATATTGGGTATAAGTAACCATGACCCTGCTTTAACTGACAAAAACAGAAGTGTTGCTTAATTAACAAAACATCTCATGTTACAGGTGGGTACATTGCAGCAGTACTATCCGATCAACTCCCTCTGTATGATGAAGCAGCCGAGTATCTCTCATTAATGCAAAGTCAACTTACAAACAAGTACAAATATTTCATCATGGGGAAGCCAGTTGTGTTTCCAAGGGTTTATGTAACTACATAGCTGACACAATATATAGTCACCTGTTTATAAAGTACTTTTTTACTTGTATGTCAGTTTCAGTGGAGCAACACTCACCTTTGTTGTGGAAGGCTGTGAGTTCTGTTTACTCGCCCAGTAGATGGAGTGCTGATACTGCTATGCAGCATAAGTGGGATGCAGAACTCAGGAGTCTGTTGTCCTTCAGATGAGACTCTAAACCCAGGTACCATCTGCTTGAGTTGGTGCTGGAGCAGGTGGATTTAAAAGTTCTTATGGCACCTATTAAAAAGAGTAGGGAAAGTTCTTCAATAACCCGGCCAAAATTTCCCCTAAAAGTGTAAATACCAACTCTGGTCTTTTCTGAAAAGATGCCACTAGCCTAGTGGGACTAATCCAGTTAAAGAATAAATAAATAAAAGAAAAATAAAGTCTGCCTTCCTCCATAACATTTTTAACAAAACAGGACTGCAGACTTGTCCATGATGTTTTACACAGCAAAATGTGTAACAGCTAATAATTGCTCAAATACAAGTGTTATGTAGAATGACACAAAACTCAAGCAGATGGGATCTTTGTTTAACAACCAACTGTATGTTTAGGTGGAGTTACCACTAAAACTGTAGAGTTGTGGCATGGATAGAAACAGGTCAAACCAACTGGACAAACCATTCATTTGTCAAAGTGTGGAAACAACTGGACTTACAAATTTCAGTTAGGAAACCACTGCAAGTTGCAAGACAGATCAATTCCAGTTATAGATGTAGAATAAAATAGATAACAAGTATTCAATTTAAAAATAAGTTATTGTTATTTTAAAATTAGAACCTTCCAAATATTTTATAATAATAACTTCTCAGGGCATGGCACACTTAATATGTGTCCCTTAAGGATCAATATTAGGCTCTTCTCACTGTTTATAAATCCCATTACTCTGTACCTCCATTAACACAATTCAGAAAACTCATCAAACCCTCCAAATTAATTTGCAATCAGTATTCACTGATCCCTGCACATGGCTTCAGGCAAACAGACTCCTAATCAACATTACTAAAACAAATGTAATATTATTTCAAGCTCCAACATGCTTTTTGTTATACCTGAACTACTGATTCAGGACATAAAGGGAAATACCTTAAAAGTATCTAGGACTTACCTTTGACCTTCTCTTTAACTTCTTTATCCATAATGATAACTTAAGCTCAAAAGTTCGTTACCAACTTAAATTGTATTATTGCATCTCTCACCTCCTCTTTTCAGTCTCTTGCAAAGCTATAACCAAAAATGTTCTATTACTAAAGTTTGAATATGCCCTACTTGTACTAACTATGCACTCGTATACAGCTGTCAAAAACTACAGGCAGCATAATTAAAAATACACAGGTTTGCTCTCCTAGCCAGCCAGAATATACACTGTTGTGACTTGGTGGCCAAGATCCACTGGCCCCCTTTTCCCAAAATGGCTACCTTTCTATTAGTGACACTCATTTTTAAAATCTTTCAAATGGGTTAATTACTGCCAACCCCTGAAAGGAAAACTCCCTCTAAGAGACCATTGCTACTCACTTCGAAACAGCCAGGAAGAAATCCTCGTACTCTCCAGACCAAGATTTAGGCATGCAGTTGGAGAAAAAAAACTTCCAAAATAGGCCCTGTCCTAATGGCATACCTTCCATATGAAGAAAAAGTTAAGAAAGAATACCACTGACAAATTTAAGAAATCTCTGAAACAACTCCTTTATAATGAATCTAAGTAAAAGAATAACTAGTCAACATTGTAGAATCTAGGAAGTCACATTTCCAAAATGTCATAAAGCAGAGTAAAAAATGTTTAAACCAAACAGAAAAAAGACAAGCACTTTCACACCTATCTAGGTGCTTCTTCAGATCTGGTAAAATAGGCATAGAATGCTACTTAAATACACAAAGTTTAAAAACTACATGTGACCCAAGTAGTGGCCTTTTAATCCCTTCCCTCTGTCACTTTGTAATTCTAAGATCCATTTAGTCTCAATACATTCTGTTTTTGTTTTAACATCACCACCTCTAATGCTGACATTAAGAAGTTGTAACACAAGAAACTTAAACTTAATATATCCAGTGGCCAGAATATGTTTTGACAAGGCATTCTTTTTTATCATTTCTAGAGACGACTTAAATGTGTTCACGTATATGGTCTTTCAGTACTCTGTTAGTTTTACCAACATAGAAACTTTTATAAACAGTGCAGCTCACTAAATACACAAGATTACAGCTCTTACAGTTTGCAAAGAAGTTAAATTTATAAACATGCTTGGCCGTAGTTTCAGTAGACTGACACAAATTAGCGTCTCTACAAGGATGAGTTCCTACCCTGTTAGTAAACCTTAGTTTCTTATCAAAAGCTTTATAGCACAACATTTTCCTCAAAGAAACGTTGTTAAAACAAAATTTAGGAACCTCACCTAAGAATTTTTGTTTCTGTTGTCACATGTAAGAACATGCCAATGTTTTTTAATATCACAAATGGAGATAACATCATTGGAGTTAGCGCTCATTCTCAAAGTGTCTCCATTTAACACTCCAAATCTCTTAGCCTCTAGGTCTTGATGAGAAAAATGTGGTCTGGCCTGAACATTCCTACTAGATAGAGCCCCTTGTCGTGCTATATCTATCTCATGCTGTTTATAGCCTGTGCTGTTAAAATCATTCGCTAGCTCAACAAATGCATCATCTGCACTGAGCCCGGCATATCTCAGAAATTGTCCTTTCAAAACATTCCTAGGAATGTGGTGTAGGTATATTCTCTGCCTATGTAAGATTCTGCATTTTTTGCAAAGTTTTTTTATAAACTTGAATGTTAATGCCATTCAGTTTCTTGATTACTTTAACATCCAAAAACTCAATATTCTCAGCAGAGAACCTAGGAGTAAAACATAAAAACTGATTGGTCTGTTGCAGGTATTCAACAAAATCATGCAGCATGGAGTTGGACCCTGCCCATACAAAAAAGATACCATTCACAAGCCTAGCATAATAGGGAATGTATTGTTTAAAAAGGTTGCACTCATTAAGGACATAAAGTGTCTCCCGATAAGCAAGCACTAGGTTTGCATAGCTACTGGCCCAAGATGTGCCCATAGCTACCCCCACCCTCTATATGTAAAGCTCATCATTGAAGGTGAAACGTTATTACCCAAAATCAAATCAAGAAGTATTGTAACTAAATGCCAGACTCTTATTGGAGAATCTGCATCCTTTCTTTTCAGGTTAAGACTTGTATTATGAAAAATGTTGCAGGTAAAGGTTTTATAAATTGTGCCTCACCTTTGCAAATCTGTAGGATATTCTGACAGGTTTCTCCTAATCACAAAGAAAGACGGTGCCTTCTTTGGACCTGTTCAAAAATTGCTAGATTTGAACAAGTACCACTCAGTCAAGAAATTCAAAATAGCGACCCTTCAGGCCATTGCATCCCTTTTGGGTGGAGAAATTGAATGGATCCTTTTGATATGATGGATGCTTACTGTTCATGGTCTGGTATTTTGTCTTGTAAGAAATTGTAACTGGTGTATCAATACTTTCAGTTTTTAGTCCTGTCTTTCAGCATGACAGTGGCACTCTAGATGTTCTGCATCTGCCTAGATCCAGCTGTTGCATTAGCAGGAATCAAGGAAATTTGCATTATTCCATTGTAGATAACAGCCTTATTCAAGCCCAGGCTAATCCATCACTTGATAGACATAGTAAAAGTGATAATTCCATTAATTGACTGTTTCATCTAATGTGTCACCAGTGGAAAAAAAAAGATGGACATGGTCCTCTTGCAAAGGAAAATAGTTTTTCTGAACATGGTTCAGGGGAGAAAGAGAATTATTGATTCTAGATTGGATACCAAATATAGTTCTGTTGTTCTGGCTTTCTTAGTCCAGTCTGTCTGCTAGGTTATTCATTATATTTTTTGAATTGATGCCAGACAGTTTTAGTATATTTTGTATTTGGAAGCAGGTGTAGTTTACTGTAGGAAAATGATTCCGCTGCAACCATCAGGAATACTTTCACTTCAAATCTGGTGGTTCATTGCAGATAATTAATGCTGTGAGATGCTAATGAGCATCATACTGTTTAAATTGCCTGTTGTCTAAATTTGAGCAAGTCATGTAACCAGAGAGTGTGCTTCCAGATCACCATTAAAAAGTGGCAGTTTGGTGTAGTAGGTTTAGGTGGTTGAATGAATACAATAAAAATAAAATGCAAAGGAAATTTGAGAGAAGATTTGAAGCTTTGAATACAGATATTCGGTATATTACTCACTGTGATTTTATTAGCCAAAAAAGCTGATGCAGTGTGCTACACTCCTGCATCTCATATTTTGAAAAAGAGTATTTTTTTGAAGAGGAGAAATATAAACTAACATTAATTAGAGCAGTGATAAGAATGGAATGCAATATTTATTGTAATCTTAGAAATACCCAAACACCATTAATAGTTGTTTGTATGCTATATTTCTATGGCAGCGGAAAACAGGAGATTTAGCTAGGAACTCTTGTCTTAATCGTTACCAAAGATGGATGTGTAAGAAGATCCAGCTGCAGTAACATACTCTTCCTATTTCACCCACTCTGTCCTCTACTTTTTTTCTTTTTATCCACAGCTCTGTGCTGTCTACTGAAGAACTAGAGTGAGAGATGTATGATACATCACCAGAAGAGAAGAGGAAGGTTCTATATGTTTAGTGGTCCTAATGCCTGTGCTATCAATCCTAATGGATGCTAAAGAATGACCACCTTCTTACAGAGCCACCGTTATGCTAAGCACATCATTTTTGTGTTTTTATCAGACACCCCATAAAGAAAGATATGCAGGTCTTATGGAGATGAATATTTAGGGTCTTTTTATATCCAACATCCCCACTGCTCATAGCATACTGCAAGTGTGACTTTCAATATCCAGACAGGTTGAGTAGCACCCATTCTTGTAGAATATGGTTCGCTAATGTAATTCATGAAACAATGAGACCCAACCTATTGAAATTGGTTTCTTTGAAAGGTTATGGTGGAAAATGCTAAAACATAATTTTTTATCAGACAATCCCATTGCATTCTCCACAGGTTCTAGTAACTAATACAATCAACTCATTGGCACCACAACCCTGAGGGGAAAAAATATTTTCTGAGTTGTGACAGCCCTGTAATTTCAGTACTTTTGCATGAGTGTCACTTTTGACAGTATTTAATAGATTTTGATTGTTCACTTTGCATTGGCGTTGACAGAAGTGTTTTGAGTAACACACTGAATAACTTGCTAGTATCTTTTTTTTCCATGTAAGCTTATGTTTGACATTAGGGGCCATACCTGAGACTGTCCTCCAAAATAGATAAACTGAGGGTTCCTTATGTGCAAAAAGATGAAAATAAAACAACAATCTTTGTAGCAACTCTTGAATGTCAGTTAAAGTGGAAGTCCTCTGCTTTTTTTGCATCTGTTTTATTAAGATGCTCTCTGCCAGTGTCCACCACATGCTGAGTCCTAGTCCCCTTCCTTAATCTCCACAGTATGGCAGGGAGAAGGTATTGGTGTCCCAGTATGGTGCCATCCTTAAGGTAAGGGAGTTTCTTTCCTTTTTGCCTTTCCTTAACCCCCCTGCCCAGTGTTTTTATATAATATGCATCAGTGTTATTGAGGTCTATAGTAATATGCTGATATCTGCTGACTCTCTTGCTGCAGGTTATCTGCCTGTACTTCCCCTTTCCTTTGTCTAATTATGCTAGTGGTAATGACTCTCACCATGAGAAGGAAATAGTGTATCAATAATAATTTCTTAAAGACTTACCAGACTGATTTAACATTGTGCTGTATGTTTCTTTCAGGTCTGATTGAAATTGTTCTGTTTATAGCTTCCCCAAGACAGGCATTTTCATGTTTGTTCATGGCTTTTGATGGCTGTCGTTATTAAAAATTATTTAAATGGGGGCATGGCTAACTGTGAACAATAACTGGTGAAAGCTCTGTGACTGAGACTTTTTCTCTGACAGCAAATATAAGCAAAATTTAAAATGTGGAGATACTTTTTAGCTAACTTTATTCACTTGTAGTCAGAGAAAAGATTTATAGCTTCATGTTCTTCAAAAGCTGTAATTTTCCTGTTGGCATTTCAACTGCTTGTTTAAGAGAGAAGAGGCTTCAACATGAGCCACTCAAGAAATGGTACTCAGGATTCTTGTGTTAAAAAGATATATAGTCAATAATACGTAGTGTACAGAATGAATTACTTAAAATGGACAAACTGGATACCAAAATAGAAAGTTTCAAATAAGAGTCCAGAAACAAGATAGAACATTTAGAAATTTTTATGAAACAACAAAGTGTACAACTCAACAGTATGGAAGAAGCTTTAAATGATCATGAAGGGAGAATAAGTGAAGGTGACTCTCAGACTGAATTTCTTTATAACAAAATAACTGGTTGATAGATAAAGATTTATAAAATATACTGAGACAAAATAACATTAGAAATTATGGTATACCTGAAAAGTATGAGGAAGACAATGTAATAAGCTTTTTAACAACCCGGCTACATAAAACATTAAATTTACTTGAAAATGTATCTTTTGGAATTGAAAGAGTGCATGGATCCGTGAGAGTACCTTCAAAGAAGGAAAACTCACCATCACATTTAATTATAGTTAAGTTTATGTCCAGCTTAGAAAAAGATCAAATATTAAAAACAGCATGGTCTAGCCCACGTATTAAAATGGGTGAACATGTAATCAGATTTGACAATGATTATTCCAGTAGAGTAATGAGTAAAAGAAACTCTTGCTTACCACTGATTAATGAGCTTTAACAGAACAATGTTAAAGCCACTTTAGTGTTTTCTGCAAAATCAACGTATATCTTTCTGAAGGAACCAAAATATATGACACGCCTGAGGAGGCATCCACTTTTGTTTAGAAAAATAAAATCCTTGATAATACTGAAGAAAAGGATTGGAACAGTATGTCCTTCAAGAAACTGAGTGAGTTGAATTCCTGGAAAACTGCTTCTAAAATAAAAAAAAGCTTAAAACAAGTGATTTTTATTCTCTGATTGCAGGACTTTTATTTTTTTTAAACAAATGTACCCTTTAAGTAAAAGTTTGATATTTGACTTTAAGCTTCAAGACATATGTAAGTGTGTATATTTAAGCTAAAACATTTTTCATGATAAGGAATATAAATGGTTAGTTTTACTGTTTTGCTATATTTACAATGAAAAACTTTAATTTAACTAAAGTTATGTGTTTCTAAATGTTAAGCAAATACTTCCTGTAAGAGAATGTCATTAAACTATAAGCAAAATAATTCTTAACTTTAAGACTATATAAGTTAAGAATTTTATCTCATTTGTTTAACTTTGCTTAGTATGTGCATTGCTTAGTTAACTGAGTGTCAGATCGAAGTAATGTGCTAATTAGAAGTGTTGAAGTGCTGGTGATTCTGTTTTCTTTCTTCCCGTGTAACACGTTCCTTTCACATGTTGTTTCTGAAGGAATTAACACTTAAAAAGCTTGAGAGCAAAGTAATGTTCCATTTATGTGAAAATGTTTGATTCTAACTTGCGTTGCTTCCCACCTGCTCCTTGAGCTGTTTTGAAGGTCAAAGTTCATCACTGATGTCTCTGCAAGTAGGAAGGAACTTTCTTTTTTTAAGTACATGTGAGATATCTACTCAAAATGACGTCTTTTTAAAATATTTATTTAGAAGTGAAGAATTGGTAAAACGAAAGCCATAGTATATTTTACATTGAACTGTTGCTTACATATAATTTGCTTACATTTTGCTGAATGTCAATAGTTTATACCTTAGTGTTATTAACTCTAACTGTACATATTAATGAAAAGCAGTAAAGTTGGATGTCTGTTGATTAGAACAATTTAAAAGAATTGAGAAAAATGAGAGACTTACAGAGGAAATTAGCAGTAGCTGTGTGCTATGAGTTGTCATTTTCATCTGCTCTAATTAGGATATTATGCTAGATTAAAGCAGCAATCCGCAATGGCTAAAAACACACATTCAAATCAAACAAGCAGGAATTCCGTTATATATAGTCAAGATTGTTTGTACATCTTATGAATAATATGCAAATGCACAAGGAATGAAATATCTACTATGTAGGATTAATAAAAAAGCAGTGTTGGTAAGTTAAGAAATATATACAAATACTGCAGTCTCTAATAGAGAGGTGATGATTAAATAGTTCCTTGATGGAAGAATTTAGAAATGCAAGTTATATAGAATAAGGTAGAATATTATAATCACACTGTAACTTTTTATTAATACATTTTTATTGAATTTTATAAATACTGCATTTCATACATTTAAATATAACAAAATTCAAAACAACATGTAAAATAGTAACTAAATACAATGTCCATAACAAATGTGATGACCTTTTATGATTACATTTTATCTAATTTTTTTTTAAGTTTTAACCAATATATTTTCTTATGTGTCATTTTAGTAGTTCTTGAAGATAAAGTTTGTAATTCCCTATAACATGCAATCTTAGCTAATGAAATAAATTCGTGAAGAACCAAAAGGCAAGGGAAGTCTTCAAAACGAGCACCAACAGCACAATAGTTCAGTAGTCCTTAACGCAAATTTTTATTTGTGTAAAACAGAAAAAAGCGTTTTCGCTACTATCACGTAGCTTCATCAGAGGTAACAACAATCAGTTGACTTAATTAATCTAAGAGCCTTTTAAAATGACATCAATTCTAATTCATAGGAAGTGACGAAATTAAAACTTTACACTTTCCTCTGCACAGCTTTTTTAAGACAAGAATGATCAACAAGTGAGTTCATATCAGAACTGGTTAAAACATGACACAAATAATAATGATAAGAATGTATTCCATAATGAAATACTAGTGCACATATCTGAAACCTGAATAGTTTTCTTGAATAGTTTTTTGTACACCAGCTCTACTATGTAGTTGTATAATACTACTACAATTCGTGTGAAATACATAAATGATTGTGTACATACAAAGTGAAAACTGTTTAGTATAAACCCTTTAACTGTCTACTAACAGTTTAACTCTGTTACAAGGAGATCATGTATATTCTTTTTTTAAAAAATAAAAATATAAAAAACATTCTTTGTTTTAAAAAATATGAAGATTTTGTACAAGTGTTAATAAATCCATAATGGCATTTTCTCTGACTAATCTGTGCTGTTTTTTTATTTTGTGTTGTTAGAATTAGCTTTGCACGTAAAAAGTATTCACATTAATTTCTCTAACGTAAGTAACTACGTAACTTTAATACTGGCGCAATGTTACAGTTCTCATTTAAACCGGGAAACTTGAACGCATCCAAAGAGAGTTGTCATTCAAGCTCCCGGTTTTCTAAAATGAGAGATGTTGGACCGCCTCTGATGTCTACTGGAACATGGTCAATTCCCATGAATAAAAAGGTGTGTCCAGGGTGTGTGCCAGTGTGTTTTGCTAGTGCGTTCTCTTCTTTATGCTTTCTTATAGCGTAGGTGTGTTGGTAAATTCTTTCACGGACTTTACGGTCTGTTTTTCCTACGTAAAAAGCTGGACAACATTCGCAGAAAGCAATATATACCACTGAAGTAGTCTGACAATTAATTCTATGATGAATTTTATATTTCTTATTCCTGATGTTAAATGAATTACCTGGTTTAATGTGTTTACAGTAGTTGCAAGCTTCACATTTAAATGTTCCTCTTTGTCTACTAAATGAGTCCCTTTTAACATTCCTTTGTAGGATCTCTTTTAAATTACTTGCTCTCTTGTAAATTATATTAGGACGAGAGCCTAATTTTTCCAAAAGCATTGGTGAATCAGCGATGATTTGCCAATTCTTAAATATTATTGACCTAATTACGTTTGAGTCTATATTAAAAGTTGTGACAAAACTTAATGTGAAGGATGGCTCAGTATGTTCCATTGGGTTCAGTACCCCTGTTGTATCAACATTCAAATTTGACACCTGAACAGTTTGACTAAATAGAGGTGAACTTTGGTTAAGTAGGGGCTTATAATAACCATCCAATCTTTTTTGACTAACTTCCTTTGTTAAATCATCAACTAATTTAACTGGATAGCCCCGATTCACAAATAGATGTTTTAAAAAGGTACATTCTTTTGTGAAGTCTACTAAAGTACTGCACATCCTACCAGCTCTGACTAATTGACTTTTTACTATTGATCGCTTTTGTCTGAATGGATGTAAGCTTGAAAAGTGTAAAAAAGAGTTGACATACGTAGGCTTTCTAAAGACTGTTGATGTTAATACATTCTTCTCTAGGTCTTTTTCTAATTTGACATCTAAATAATCAATTTCCTTTGTGGAAAATTTGTATGTAAATTTTAGAAATTGTGTTGTTTCATTAATTGAATCCACAAAGTACCTTGCCCAAGTATCGTCCTCACGTACAAGTATAAAAATGTCATCAAGAAACCTAGTATAGAATGTGACATTCTTCATCAAGTCATTGTTGTTAAACAAAAAGTGTTTTTCCCAGTATGTTACAAAGAGGTTCGCGACACTGGCTGCACAAGGGGAGCCCATTGCTACCCCCTGTTTCTGCAGGAAAAACTCTTTATCAAACGTAAAAAAGTTTGAAGTCAACACTATATCAAGCAGTTCTGTGACTAAGTCCATTTCAGATCTAGGAGCGCCTAACTCATTTAAGAGCAAGCCTATCCATTCTACCACTTCCAAATGTGGGATGGATGTATACAGGTCTATGACGTCAATAGTCAAAAAATTATTGGCAGCATCAAATGGGATGTCATTGATGTTGTTGAGGAAATTCCAGGAGTCTTTACAGATGCCTGGGACATTTTTGATATATTTTGTCAATATACTGTCAATCAGTCGTGAGCAAGGGTAGGTGATGGAACAACGTGCATCTATCAAGGCTCTCATAGGGGGATCTTGTACATTTTTTTGAATTTTAGGGTTCAAGGCTCTCATAGGGGGATCTTGTACATTTTTGTGAATTTTAGGGATCCCAAACATTACTGGAACTTTTGGGGGCATTTAAGGATGCCAACTCGTATGCGGGACTATCCAGTGTAGTCCTCATTTTTGTATTTATACCTAGTACCACAGGTAATATTGCCAAGACTATTATTGACTTAAAGTGTTTCACACGTAAGTTAAACTTAAAATTGTTATGTGGCGATGTAGGTAGTGAAGTCACTAGAGGTTTAAAGACACCCAGTGTATTCAACCCTCCTGTTCACAATGTTTTACACTTGTTTGAAACTATTTGTGAAATTGACCTAAGACATTTCTTTTTAGAATCTAAGAAGAATATTAATGCTCCTAATTTCAACATCACAAAGGAACAACAAATAGGACTGCGTTACCTCACTGAACTCCCTGTCAGGTTTATCAAACCAGACAAAGGCGGTGGGGTAATTGTTTTTGACGAGTTCCAATAATAAGAAAAAATGAGGACTACACTGGATAGTCCCGCATACGAGTTGGCATCCTTAAATGAAGTTACTACTTCACAAAGGCGCACTAGGGCGTATTTTAGGGACCTCTTTCTGGAAGGAAAAATTGATTTAGACACTTTCAACTACATTGATATTGTGCCCCCAAAAGTTCCAGTAATGTTTGGGATCCCTAAAATTCACAAAAATGTACAAGATCCCCCTATGAGAGCCTTGATAGATGCACATTCTTCCATCACCTACCCTTGCTCACGACTGATTGACAGTATATTGACAAAATATATCAAAAATGTCCCAGGCATCTGTAAAGACTCCTGGACTTTCCTCAACAACATCAATGACATCCCATTTGATGCTGCCAATAATTTTTTGACTATTGACGTCATAGACCTGTATACATCCATCCCACATTTGGAAGCGGTAGAATGGATAGGCTTGCTCTTAAATGAGTTAGGCGCTCCTAGATCTGAAATGGACTTAGTCACAGAACTGCTTGATATAGTGTTGACTTCAAACTTTTTTACGTTTGATAAAGAGTTTTTCCTGCAGAAACAGGGGGTAGCAATGGGCTCCCCTTGTGGAGCCAGTGTCGCGAACCTCTTTGTAGCATACTGGGAAAAACACTTTTTGTTTAACAACAATGACTTGATGAAGAATGTCACCTTCTATACTAGGTTTCTTGATGACATTTTTATACTTGTACGTGAGGACGATACTTGGGCAAGGTACTTTGTGGATTCAATTAATGAAACAACACAATTTCTAAAATTTACATACAAATTTTCCACAAAGGAAATTGATTATTTAGATGTCAAATTAGAAAAAGACCTAGAGAAGAATGTATTAACATCAACAGTCTTTAGAAAGCCTACGTATGTCAACTCTTTTTTACACTTTTCAAGCTTACATCCATTCAGACAAAAGCGATCAATAGTAAAAAGTCAATTAGTCAGAGCTGGTAGGATGTGCAGTACTTTAGTAGACGTCACAAAAGAATGTACCTTTTTAAAACATCTATTTGTGAATCGGGGCTATCCAGTTAAATTAGTTGATGATTTAACAAAGGAAGTTAGTCAAAAAAGATTGGATGGTTATTATAAGCCCCTACTTAACCAAAGTTCACCTCTATTTAGTCAAACTGTTCAGGTGTCAAATTTGAATGTTGATACAACAGGGGTACTGAACCCAATGGAACATACTGAGCCATCCTTCACATTAAGTTTTGTCACAACTTTTAATATAGACTCAAACGTAATTAGGTCAATAATATTTAAGAATTGGCAAATCATCTCTGATTCACCAATGCTTTTGGAAAAATTAGGCTCTCGTCCTAATATAATTTACAAGAGAGCAAGTAATTTAAAAGAGATCCTACAAAGGAATGTTAAAAGGGACTCATTTAGTAGACAAAGAGGAACATTTAAATGTGAAGCTTGCAACTACTGTAAACACATTAAACCAGGTAATTCATTTAACATCAGGAATAAGAAATATAAAATTCATCATAGAATTAATTGTCAGACTACTTCAGTGGTATATATTGCTTTCTGCGAATGTTGTCCAGCTTTTTACGTAGGAAAAACGGACCGTAAAGTCCGTGAAAGAATTTACCAACACACCTACGCTATAAGAAAGCATAAAGAAGAGAACGCACTAGCAAAACACACTGGCACACACCCTGGACACACCTTTTTATTCATGGGAATTGACCATGTTCCAGTAGACATCAGAGGCGGTCCAACATCTCTCATTTTAGAAAACCGGGAGCTTGAATGGCAACTCTCTTTGGATGCGTTCAAGTTTCCCGGTTTAAATGAGAACTGTAACATTGCGCCAGTATTAAAGTTACGTAGTTACTTACGTTAGAGAAATTAATGTGAATACTTTTTACGTGCAAAGCTAATTCTAACAACACAAAATAATAAAAAAACAGCACAGATTAGTCAGAGAAAATGCCATTATGGATTTATTAACACTTGTACAAAATCTTCATATTTTTTAAAACAAAGAATGTTTTTTATATTTTTATTTTTTTAAAAAAAGAATATACATGATCTCCTTGTAACAGAGTTAAACTGTTAGTAGACAGTTAAAGGGTTTATACTAAACAGTTTTCACTTTGTATGTACGTACACAATCATTTATGTATTTCACACGAATTGTAGTAGTATTATACAACTACATAGTAGAGCTGGTGTACAAAAAACTATTCAAGAAAACTATTCAGGTTTCGGATATGTGCACTAGTATTTCATTATGGAATACATTCTTATCATTATTATTTGTGTCATGTTTTAACCAGTTCTGATATGAACTCACTTGTTGATCATTCTTGTCTTAAAAAAGCTGTGCAGAGGAAAGTGTAAAGTTTTAATTTCGTCACTTCCTATGAATTAGAATTGATGTCATTTTAAAAGGCTCTTAGATTAATTAAGTCAACTGATTGTGGTTACCTCTGATGAAGCTACGTGATATTAGCGAAAACGCTTTTTTCTGTTTTAAACAAATAAAAATTTGCGTTAAGGACTACTGAACTATTGCGCTGTTGGTGCTCGTTTTGAAGACTTCCCTTGCCTTTTGGTTCTTCACTAGTTTGTTTGGATTTTTACTTGTTGTTTAATGAAATAAATTCAGTAAATAAAAGAATATTTTTTGATTTCCAGTTTCCTGTGAAAATTTTTCTTGCAATTGCAAGCAAAGACCAAAGAAGATGCACTTGAATTCTTGGAATACATGTAGATATCGGGGTCTTAAGTAGTAACAGTGAATCAGAAAATTCACACTTGTCTGACCACAATGCTTTTATAAAATTTTTAAACTCTAACCAGTACTGATTTACATTTTTACATTTGACAAACCTATGTTCCCAATCTGTGCATAATGTCTCCTCACACCTCCAGCATTTATTAATACCATTATTTGAAATTATTGTAATTTTATGGGGGGGGGGGTGATAAAACTTCTATGAATAAATTTCCATGAAAAAAAATTCCAAAAGTGAGATGTATGATTAATTGATTTAAGTATTAACATTTTTTCATTATCTGAAAAGCTGAATTTATTATTTTTTTTTCTGAATAGCTCCATAACGGACCTTCTGGTATTTGCAGATCTAATTTTAAAGTTTTATATATTTTTGATATTGAAAGGATGTTATTACTATTTAACATATTTGTTTTACTGAGGAGTAGTATAATTTTAGGTAAAGATCTTATGTTAGACATTCAATGTTTTTTTAAATTCTTTAACAATGTATTCTCTAAAAATTTGTATATTTAACCAATTATTATTATTTTTATTATATCTGGCCATAAGGGAATTTGGTTCTTGTATGCCATTTTCTTTCATATCACTGATTTTGGTTATGTTAAACAAATCAAGGAATTTCTTTGTATATGCTATAGGAAACAATAAAAAAATTAAAGCTGTCCATCAGATATGTTTTATTTATTGATTTTTTTTAATTACTTAATATATATTTAAGAAATGGGGATCATTTTTCATTTTTGTTTTTCTAGTGTTAAAGGATTTTATTTATGATACAAATTTTTATGGTTCCGAAAATGTACTTTTTTCTATCTTTATATCTATATTGGTAAGAAGAGTAGTTATGTGAAGATTTTTCCAATTTGATTTATAATTAGGATTTAACCATTGTGTTATTATTTTAAGGACTACAGACTCCGCTGGAGCTCTAGGTTTGGAAATGATATTCCCCCCTCATCCAAGTTTCTATAATGCCATGCATAAGCAATTCTTGTTTTTTGTGGAAACCATAAGAATTTCAACATGGAATGTAGTTGTTTTAATAATTTCTTTAAGGGTGAAGCTATTAGTGTTTGAAAAAAGAACACAATTTGTGGTAGTATGATCATCTTTATTAAAGCTAGTCTTTCTTCTGTAGAGAAAAACATTTTGTTCCATCTGTCTGCATATTCCTTCACCATGGCTACTAAATTTTTATAATTTGTATTTATGGTATCTTCCCAGGATGGTTTTATTAATACCCCTAGGTATTTAAGTGTGTAATTTCACCAATTGCATTCGCTATGATTTTTCAATGTATTATCTATCTTTTTGTTCAATATTAAAGTTTCTGTTTTATCTTGGTTAAATTTCAGGTCTGAAATCCTTTCAAAAGTTTGGAGTGAGTGTTTAATATGATCAATAGAAGGATTTATATCTCCAATTGTTAACCGAATATCATCCGCAAAAAGTTGTATTTTGGAATTATAACTAGAATCTACATTAAAACTACTTATATTTGAGTTTTCATTGGCCATAGGTTCCACTGATAAGGCAAATAGTAAAGGCAACAGTGCACATCCTTGTTTGGTTCCTCTAAAGATTTTAAGAGGACCTGATAAGAAAGCACCAATTTTGACATATGAAACTGAATTTACATATAGTCTACTTAAGAGATTTATAGATTCAGGTGAGAAACCACAGATTTCAAGTGTCTTAAATAAATAGGGACAGTTTATGCAATCAAAAGCTTTATTTAAGTCTAAACTAATGATTGACGGTTCTTTTTTATTCTTATTTGCATGTTCTATTAAAGATAGCAATCTAATAATATGATCTTGGACTTTTCTATTTAAAATGAAACCCATTTGATCATCAGTTATCAGATTAGGCAATAATTGATTGTCTGCTTGCAAGTATTGATAACAAAATGTTATAGTCAACATTTAACAATGATATAGGACGATAAGAGGCCACTAAAGTTGGATCTTTTCCATGTTTCAAAATTGGTGATATCATGGCATATTTCCAGGAGGGTATTGAAATTTCATTCTTCCTAAATTCTTCAAAAGCTTCTAATAGTGTTTTGTAGTACTTCATCCGGTAGTAATTTATATATTTCCTCAATTATACCAGTTAGACCTGGCAATTTATTATTTTCAAGACTCAAAATTATTTCCTTTAGTTCTTTTAAAGTTATTGCTTTGGACAATTTACTATTTTGCTCTTTTGTTAATTTTTTATTAATATTATCCTTTAAGAAATTGTCTCTTAAATCAATGTAACCAGTGTTTAAATTCTCTTGTTTTATAATCTCATGGTGTTTTATGAATACTTCTAAGATGTCTTTTAGATCTGATGCATGTTTGTGTTTGTTAGTTGCTTCATCTTTAATCTCTGTTGTATGTTTAGACATAACTCGATGTTATTGTCATTAATATCTAGAAATTGTTTTATTTCATTTAGTAACCACTCTTTAAACCCATTTAAATTAACATATGCTGGGGATTCTTTGTCAAAATATCAAATTATTACATTTGATATTAATTTTAAAGAAAATGGCATTGTGGTCAGATATAAGGCAAGAGCTAATTATAACTTCTTGTATCTTAGAATATAGGCTATCAGTCACAAATACTTTGTCAATAGTAGCTTGAGTGCCAAATCTATAGGAATATTGAGTGTAATTTAGAGAATTTGCTTCCTTTAACTCATAAATATCTCTCAAATTCAAATGATTAATGAAATTAATACTTTTTTTTGCAGGAGAAGAGATTTTAAAATTATCACTTTTGGTGGTGTCATTTTTAGATAGGATACAATTAAAGTCCCCTGCATATATTATATCACCCTTAACTTTAGTTAAGGATAATTCAAGATCTTTGTTTCCTGCTTCTCCACTGATACCTGGTATCCAATAAGTATTAACCAATGTAACTTGTTTTTTATTTATTTCTAAAATAACTATACATAACATGCCATTTTTATCTGAATACGAATCTAATATATTGGGAATTGGCAATGATTTCTTCCATAATATCATAGTACCTCTGCTTTTGGTCTGATAGTGTGATTCTGCAAGTACTGTGTAACCATTAAAAGACATTTTACCTAGATCTTTTTCTATTATGTGAGATTCTTGTAAAAAAGCAATATCAACCTTATTTGTTTTAAAATATTTAACCTGACTTCCTCTTTTTTATAAGGTTGTTAAGACCATTTACATTCAAAGACATGCATTTATAAGCAAACATTTCTTTTTTTGACACAAATAGATATCAAGAATTTTGTTATGGACATACAATAACTTGTAAAAATAAACATTGTATAGTTACAACAATGAATGACTTATTCTTGAATCAATGATCAAGATATCAAACCACTTTTTATTAGCCATTTCATGGAGTTCAAGATACTCCTGATTCAAGCAGAGTACTGATTGAATCAACCACCCCCTACCAACAACAGTTAATTCCCCTCTACTATGACAAATGTTTAATATTATTAATAAAAGACAAAATGGATGTAATATTAATTTCCTATTAGTATTTCCTAAATTAAAGTATTAAGGATTTAAAGTTTTAATTATATATTTACTTGCCATAGGCAGTATTGATATAAAAAATCATGTGTTAAAACTAAATTAGACATATTATATATGACACCAGCTATTGACTATTAATGAGTGCAATAGAGTATGCATCCAACTAATATCTATGATAACCAAACCAAGACATGTGGTCTATAATATATACACTATCTTGTGGCATTGCTATATTTGCACATATGAGAATCTTTCATATTATAATATAAAGAAGAGCAGTAAAAGTACATATGTACTATCACAATCGGACCCCAAGCATGCCATAGCTGGAAATTACTGTGTAACATGAGTTTACAACTGCCACAAAACTGCTTGCAAACTTCAGTGATATAATGGAAAGAAATTGCAAATATTATTTCCATGTTTTACAGCACAACATAACAGCTGAGGCTGCAAATCCCTTCAATATATCAGCTTATTATGCAACATGGGGAAGTTCCCTTCACCTGATAGAATTTTACAGTTGCACAATCAAGCCGCATCAGAAGAATAACTAATAATTATTGCAATCTCCCCTCAAATATATGATGAGCTATAGAAAATATGTAATGTAGGCAGCTGCAAACAAATTAAAAGGTATTAATCATATGAGACCTGAAGATCTTGATCCACTAAATACTAGTAAATCTTTATGTCATCCAATTCCTACTATGAACCAGGTACAGCCTACTATAAATAAAGAAAAAAGCATATCAGTAACATTTGTTTGTTGGAGTCAAATTATCTTAAAAAGTGCAGTAAGTACTTTTCTCAACTGCCGTATATAATTTAAGAAACTTATAAAAGCAGAAAATCTCAGCTGAATATATAGAAAAGTAAACATCAGAATAAATACATTGCAGTTTGTGGTATGCTTCACTATTTTGACAGGAGCTAAGAAAATAATTAGTGTGTAAATAAAACCCAGAGGTTTACTTCAATGGTTATTACAAAATGTATAAGGTAATTCATCAATTAAAACATAAAGAATCCAGTAATAATCTTGTGAATTACTTAATGTTTACAGTCAGTCAACAGTGTCATAAATTGCATTGTCAAAGCATTTAGAGTCTAGTTGCAGCAACATGGAAACATTACATCAAAATAAAACGTTTGTGCTTTATGGAAACTTTATATATTTTTAATACAGTTATTATCTAAATGTAAATACACTTACTTTACCTCCTTATTCCATTAGTGATCTCTGGAGTCAGCATAGTGAAACATTATGAATAGCATTTAAACATTTCAATGACTTCCTATCTTAAAATGTCAAAGTTCACTTTTCTTTTAAAGACGTGATAAAGTGAACAAATAATGCCTAACTTATTAAAAGAAAACAAAATTGGTGCAGATCTAAATAATTATTGCAGTATATGATGGTATCTATTCATGTTTTCTTTACTTTTCCCCCCACAAATACTTCTCTTGTAATAAAACCGCTGTGATGAATCTCGCAAGTCGTGTTTGAAGATTCTGATCAGTTCCTGTCATTAGCGGTCAGAGTTCATGCTGATTAAATGAACTTGTGACATAGCAAACCTATCTTTTAGGCAAGATTTATGTACAGAAGCAACTACAAGGCTCGAGCAAGCATTCTGAAGGTAAACTGAAGCTAAGTTATCGTGTTTTCAGCTGGAACTTTTCAAATAAGAGTAAAAAAGAGAAAAAAAATGTATGCAAAGTGCTTGTGAGTTTTGAAACATGACAAACATAGACTCAATGAGCCATCTTATTGCCTTTTCTCTTCCAAAGGCAGCTTCACCATAAATATGACTAATCAAGAATATAAAGCAAGTAATGTAAAATAGGAGGAAAGTATACAATAAACGTCAATGTCAACAGAACCTGAAAACAACATAATACAGAAACAGCTTTTTTTTTAAATCTATTAATGTCAGCACTCACAGTAGATATATCAAAGTTCCAATCACTCACCACAAAACACAAATCACTTGTCAGTTTAAAGCTCCTATCAGATATTCTAAATTTAGCCATATTGCATATCAGTTTGACAGAACTTGTCCTAATCATAGCCCTACCTTTCAAAGAGCTTTTAGTGTCATAAAACAGTAAGCCGTATTTCAGAAATTGAGAACTGTAGAAATAATAAAATTAAAGGGAGAACAGTTATTTATCTTTTTAACTTCTTTTTTCTGAAGATTTCCATGAATTATTTTCAGCAATTCTTTTCAATGAAGGATTTGTCCATTCCATATCTTCTATTTTCTCTATTAATTTATTTGTTTTTATTCAAGAGACAGCAGAGTCAAGATCATCAAATATTTTACGTCCCTCTGTGAGAAATAATTTTAGTCTGGCAGGAAACAACAGATGTACCTTTATTTGTTTCTTTTTAAGTTCCTTAATAATAGGAAGAAAGAGCTTTCTTTTAGCCATCACTGCAGGGGAGTAGTCATTGCCAAAACATACAATATTGCCATTTACTTTATAGGGGACAGCCCATGCAGTTTTCAGTACTAGCTCTTTATCTTGTGTTGATATAAATTTCACAATAACAGATCTTGAAGTATTTTTATTAGAAGAAAAAGCAATGGATCTGTGTGCCCTTTCTATTCCAAAGGAAAGGGCTTCAGGAAGATTTAGAACAGTTGGTAGCCAAGTAGTTAAAAAAACTCACCATGTTGCTTCCTTCTATGTTGTTTGGTAGACCAAAAATCCAAAGGTTATTTCTTCTTGACCTATTTTCTAGGTCTTCTATTTTATTTTGAAAAGCAGTGCTCTGCTTTAAAATGAACTCTGTGTTATTTTCTCCCTCTTGAAGTCTTCCATCCACATCATTAAGATATTGTTCTATGTCAGAAATTTGGGATTTTTGAAGTTGTAATTCCTTATGTATTAAATCCATCTGTTTAGAGCATTTTTGTTCAAAACCATCTATTTTTGTATCTATTTTGTCTAGTTTCAATGACATCTCTTGTAAAGTCATTGTCACAGCTAAAAGTTCTTTCTTGATAGAAGAGTCTGAAGAATTATTCTTTGAAAAGCTCATTATTCGGGTAGAGATGTTGTGGTATATTGTCTGAAATTTTTGACAGGAAAATTTGAAGGAAGATTTATAATTTTTTGAATAATCCACCAATAGGTTAATAGAAGTAAAATAATGACAAAAAAGCTAGTTGGATTATTTTTTAAAGTTTAAATCCTGTCAGAAATATATAGCATTGGCAGAGCTGAAAGAAACTGCTGTTAGTCAGTGTACATCTTGGCCATGCCCCCACACTGTAACTTTTGAATGCAGTATAGACTGCAATTTTTGTTTATTACATAGAAATAGCAAGACATTCTCTTTGACCTTGGTAATGTACATATTTCTATGAATTAGTTGAATAAGCTAAAAGATTTTTTTAAATATTGTGATATTTGTCATATTAAGAGTGTTTCACAATTTTAAGATATAGACACTTATACTTTTAAAATTTATTCAGAGCTTTTGTTAGAGCTATAAAATGTCTATATATCTTTTAGCATGATATATATGCATTGATTTTCCTTTTCCTAATTTATAGATATCTTTATCACTTCAGGTCCCACTCTGTTCTACTTATTTATTTATTTATTTATTTATTTATTTATTTATTTATTTATTTATTTATTTTACATTTGTTAACCGGGATAGTCCGACTGGATATATGTCCATTTTCAGCGGAGGCCCGGGGAGAAAAGCTCCAAGAGTAGTACATGCAAAAACATAAAGAAAGGCAAAAAAATGTACAAAAGTTTGGGTTGCCTGAAAAAGTAAGAAATACATTTTGCAACAGTATATCATTTACAACAAGAAGTCAGCAGAAGACATTAATTATATAGTTATAGGAACTATATGTTACTATCCTAAGAGATTAATAGTTAGATGGAGGACATAAATAACTAATTTATATAGTAGTGTGAGGATTAGCCAGGCTTGGTACAGTAGCAAGACCATTTGGAGCCCAGGTATAGTTTGAGCTTGGTTTTGAAGTGATACAAGGAAGAAATTGAGGTTATCTCAGGGGGTAATAGGTTCCAGGTTTTACCTAGGGAGTTAGACATGAGAGAGTCGCCGGCTTGGTTGTTGGTTTTGTAAGTCTGGATGAGCACCTTGTTGGAGGAACGAAGTGGTCTTGGATTGTTATACAGGGTAATTAGGTGTTTGAGTGAGGGAGTGTTATCAGGGGCGTAAATGATTTTGTGGGCTATGATCAGTTGGTTATATAGCACGAGACTAGGAAGTTCGAGCCATCCAAGCTGAGTTAGGTTAATGCAGTGATGTGTCCTAAAAGGGAGGCCGGTGGCAAATCTGGCAATGTGATTATAACAGGTGGTAAGTTTATTTAGATTGGACTTGTTGTTATTTAGAAGGAGAGGTGATGCATACAGAAGAGAAGAGAGAAGATGGGAACGGGCAATGGCTACCTTGGCTAGGGGAGTTAAAAAGTTCTTTAATCTATACAGTGGACCTAGTTTTTTATTAATGGTTTTGATTAGGTGGTTGACGTGTAGGTCATATTTTAAGTGGGTGTCAATGGTGACACCTAGAAGTTTAGTAGAAGGGTCAGGAGAGATAATTGTGCCATATTTGGATTTAATTATGAAGTTAATGGGGGTGGACTTTTGTGTAGGTAAGAATATAAGCATTTTGGTCTTTTTGGGGTTTAGTAGTAGGCGGTGGTTGGATAGCCAGTTTTCTATAGTGTTAAAGGTAGTTTGGGTCCTTAGCTGTAACTCTGCAGGGGATGTGGCTGAACATATCAAAGTTGAGTCATCTGCATATTGAATGCAGTTGACTTTAGGAATGGCAGTGTGAAGATCATTTATGAAGATGGAGAATAACAGAGGGCCTAGAATAGACCCTTGTGGAACACCCAGGTTAGTTGGTAATAAGGTGGACAGTTTTGAGTGCCAGAGCACAGCTTGTTGTCTACCACTTAGGTAGGACTCAAACCATTGAAGAGATTTGGGTTCTGGACAGAGTGGTCTTAGGGAGTGGATTAATAGTTGGTGATCCACCATATCAAAAGCTTTGGACAGATCCAGGAATAGAGCGGAAGAGATATGGTTATTATTACGATAAGAATTAATGGTGTTAGAGAAGGCTAATAGGGCTGTAGTGGTGCTATGGTGAGGTCTAAAGCCATGTTGGGTATCTGCCAGGAGATGGTTGTTTATTAAATGGTTCATAAACTGCTTTTGGATACATTTTTCCATTATTTTGGCTAGGGGAGAGAGTATGGCAATTGGCCTATAGTTGGATATTTCGGTAGAGCCTCCCCCTTTATGGAGAGGGATGACATAAGAGATTTTCCAGATATTAGGAATTTTAGCTTCAGTTAGTGTGCGATTTATAAGTACTGAGATAGGATAGGCAATGGCGTCAGCAGATATTTGTAGATATTCAGCTGGAAGTTGGTCAGCTGCAAGAGTGGTAGGTTTTAGTTTTTTGAGTAGGGTGTGTATAAATGAGGTAGCAATAGGTTGGAAGCTAAAATGTGGAAGATTAGTAGAGGTGGAGCAGTTTGGGCTGTAGGGGCTAGGTGGCAAGTTACTTGCTAGGGTTTGTATGGTCTCAGTGAAAAAGCGATTAAAGCTATCTGCAACTAATTCTGATGGTTTGTCAGTGAGGGCTTGAGGTACAGGGGTAGTCTTTTTACCAGGGTGTATTAGATTTTTTAGTCCAGCCCAGAATTTTTGAGGTTTTTTTTTGGTGAAAGGACTGTAGATTGCTGAAGTATTTTTTTTTGTCAAGTAGTACAAGTTTTTTAGTTTCATTCCTAAGTTGCCTGTATAATATTTGATCCTGAGAGAGTTTAGTAGTTCGCCATAGAGCCCAAGCTTTGTCTCTGAGTTTAATTTTGAGCCTGGTCTCATTTGAGAGCCATGGTGCAGTTTTTGGCTTTGTTTTTTTAGAGCGGATGGGAGCATGACTGTCAAGAATCTCCAGAAATGTTTTGTTAAAATACAGTACTGCTTCTTCTAAGGGGAGGCTTTTAAGCATTGACCAATTGCAGGATTTTAGTTCAAGTTGGAACTTAGTTAAATCAAAATTTTTTTTGTTTCTGACATATCTTAGTAGTGATTGGTTGTGGTTAGATATTTTCTGCCTAATTATATATGTGAGATGATGATCACTAAGACTATCAGAGAGGGTACCATATGTATACATGTTGGGATGGTTGTTTATGAGCACCCAATCAAGTATACTTTCTTTCTGGTTGGGCTTGCTAGTTCTAGTCGGAGTGTTAATGACTTGCTTGAATGAATGCAAGTTAATGTGGGTGGTAGGGGCTTCAGAGGAACAATTGCTCCAGTCAATATTAAGGTCACCTAGAAGTATGGTCTCTTGGGGGTAGTGGATGGATATCCAATATAGGATATCTTCAAGTGTGGTTATATTATTACCTGGGGGAATGTACATGCAGATTATATAGATGTGTTTGCTGTTATTTAGTTTCAGTTTAGTAGCTAGGATTTCAGAGTTATTGGACTGAGGCGGTTGAATAATGTCGGTAGTTACAATCATATCAGATTTGTATAGAACCGCAACCCCACCCCCTTTTCTGGATGCTCTGTCCAGCCTGTGTATGTTATACCCAGGGGGAAGTATTTCATTGTCTGGAGTGGAAGGTTTTAACCAGGTCTCTGAGAGACAGAAAATATCAGGGGCTAGATCAGCAAGGAGTGCATGAAGTTCATGCAGTTTGTTATTAATACTTCGGATGTTGAGATGACAGGTTAAGAGAGAGTTAGGTAGATGAGGAATTGTAGGGGTGTAGCTTTGGTTGCTAATAGAGAGAGAGGATTTATTTATGTTGTTAGGGCCAGGGTTGGGGTGTATGTCCCCGTCAATTAACAGGTTGATTCTTAACTTAGAGATAAGTTTCATAAGTTTATCTATTATTTTACTATAGTGTTTGAGTCTAGGACTAATTTTGCTAGGGTGAGTGTGCTGGGAACAGGAGCATGATGTGAGCAATGGCTTGGTATTACTGGTGTGAATAAAGTGGGTATGTTTGGTTTCAGGGTTACAGGTATGACCATATGAGGCATGAAGTCCTCCAAGAGGTTGTGTTTCATATAAGGTAAGGAGGTATGGGGCTAGTAGGATGGGTAGTAGTATGGAGTACCACATGTCTGTAGGGATAGTGATTTAATAGTCCACAAACAGTAGTAGAAGAAAGGTTTGAGGAAGAGAGGTTGGTAGGATTTAGAGTATGGTAGCGATCCACTAGAGGGAGTAGTTGCCGTATGAGTAGGTGTGATGAGAACAAGGAGAGCTAGTTAGTGAAGTAAAAAGATGATTGGGGCAGAGTGGTGTGGGGGTGGCTAGGGGGTTATAAATTTAGATGTACTGGGGGCGGGTGGGAATAGGGGGCAGGGAGGGGAGCGAAGAGAGCCCGAGCGGCGAGCAGGCGGAGCTACACCTTCAACAAATTAAGCAGTTTGTAGCTCAGCAAGGTAAGTAAATTGGCTGTAAAGCATGAGGTCAAAGTTAAATTATTAGCTGGAATTATAATATTCCGTATCTGGAATGAAAGTATACAACTAAGGTTATGGGAGAAATCAGGTACTTGAGGGAAGTTAGTTTAGTGTACCTTGGACCCACGGTCAGCAGTCTCAGAGAAATACAGTAATAGAGTTTGTGATCCACTTTGGCTCTTCGGTAGAAGTTGCCGTGCTGACAAAAAATAATGCTGCCTTGTTCTGTTTAATCTCCGCTGGGGATGGCAGTCTTTTCTACTCTGGACACTTAGAGGGGCAAATCACAAGGGAAACTGCCTAGAAAGACCAGAAGGGAAAAATTAGGAAAGGAGTGGTTAAGTTGAGGTTGTAGGGCTTGAGAATATTACACATAACACTTATCAAATATAGTTGCGGTCCACTAGGGGATCCACCAGCTTCAGTTAATGCATAGTTTTCTAGTTACACTAACTAACATTTAGTTCTAAAATAACCAATCTCAGTGGTCTAACATGAGAGGTAGCTACTGTATAGTAGTAGAACTAGCATGCACTTAGATACGATCCCTGAGCAGTTTGAAAAATAGGCTATAACATTATTTAGTACATCTTAAATTATTAGCGTTGCCTTAGACAATCCGTATGTAGGCTATAACAATCAGTATAGTCTGCACGCTGAATGAGGAACACTGTCTACTCTTGTAGCTAATGAATAACAGCTTATGATAACTTAGAAATTCAGCAAATCAGATTTTAAAATAAAGTAACATGAGAAAAACATTTCATTTTAGACATACCAGTAGGCTGAGGATGCTGCCGACAGGGTCAAGGTACGCTGGAGTTTGAAATTGGCGGGTTTTTTTGTTTTCTCAGTAGGTGTATTTGAAACCTCGCCCTGCGTATTGGGGGTGGGGGAGGCTACGGGGCTACACCTTCAGCAAATTAAGCAGTTTGTAGCTCAGCAAGGTAAGTAAATTGGCTGTAAAGCATGAGGTGAAAGTTAAATTATTAGCTGGAATTATAATATTCCGTATCTGGAATGAAAGTGTACAACTAAGGTTATGGGAGAAATCAGGTACTTGAGGGAAGTTAGTTTAGTGTACCTTGGACCCACGGTCAGCAGTCTCAGAGAAATACAGTAATAGAGTTTGTGATCCACCTTGGCTCTTCGGTAGAAGTTGCCGTGCTGACAAAAAAATAATGCTGCCTTGTTCTGTTTAATCTCCGCTGGGGATGGCAGTCTTTTCTACTCTGGACACTTAGAGGGGCAAGTCACAAGGGAAACTGCCTTGGCTCTTCGGTAGAAGTTGCCGTGCTGACAAAAAATAATGCTGCCTTGTTCTCTTTAATCTCCGCTGGGGATGGCAGTCTTTTCTACTCTGGACACTTAGAGGGGCAAGTCACAAGGAAACTGCCTTGGCTCTTCGGTAGAAGTTGCCGTGCTGACAAAAAATAATGCTGCCTTGTTCTGTTTAATCTCCACTGGGAATGGCAGTCTTTTCTACTCTGGACACTTAGAGGGGCAAGTCACAAGGGAAACTGCCTTGGCTCTTTGGTAGAAGTTGCCGTGCTGACAAAAAATAATGCTGCCTTGTTCTGTTTAATCTCCGCTGGGGATGGCAGTCTTTTCTACTCTGGACACTTAGAGGGGCAAGTCACAAGGGAAACTGCCTTGGCTCTTCGGTAGAAGTTGCCGTGCTGACAAAAATAATGCTGCCTTGTTCTGTTTAATCTCCACTGGGGATGGCAGTCTTTTCTACTCTGGACACTTAGAGGGGCAAGTCACAAGGGAAACTGCCTTGGCTCTTCGGTAGAAGTTGCCGTGCTGACAAAAAATAATGCTGCCTTGTTCTGTTTAATCTCCGCTGGGGATGGCAGTCTTTTCTACTCTGGACACTTAGAGGGGCAAGTCACAAGGGAAACTGCCTTGGCTCTTCGGTAGAAGTTGCCGTGCTGACAAAAAATAATGCTGTCTTGTTCTGTTTAATCTCCGCTGGGGATGGCAGTCTTTTCTACTCTGGACACTTAGAGGGGCAAGTCACAAGGGAAACTGCCTTGGCTCTTCGGTAGAAGTTGCCGTGCTGACAAAAAATAATGCTGCCTTGTTCTGTTTAATCTCCGCTGGGGGTGGCATTCTTTTCTACTCTGGACACTTAGAGGTGCAAGTCACAAGGGAAACTGCCTTGGCTCTTCGGTAGAAGTTGCCGTGCTGACAAAAATAATGCTGCCTTGTTCTGTTTAATCTCCACTGGGGATGGCAGTCTTTTCTACTCTGGACACTTAGAGGGGCAAGTCACAAGGGAAACTGCCTTGGCTCTTCGGTAGAAGTTGCCGTGCTGACAAAAAATAATGCTGCCTTGTTCTGTTTAATCTCCGCTGGGGATGGCAGTCTTTTCTACTCTGGACACTTAGAGGGGCAAGTCACAAGGCAAACTGCCTTGGCTCTTCGCTAGAAGTTGCCGTGCTGACAAAAAATAATGCTGCCTTGTTCTGTTTAATCTCCACTGGAGCTTATTTAGAGGTTTAGTTATAATAATGTTGAATGAGTGAATACTTTAGGAATATTTAATGGATAATTTATACTACTATTACATAAATAGGTGTATAGAACATTATTTGTTGGATTATTTAATGTTTCAGATTAAAAGAAGAGGATTATTAAACTTTTAAGTAGTATCAGGGATAGTTTTAAATGGTAAAATATATAACTAAATTAATAGTCTCTTATTATTTTTAAGATGTATAATATAGTATGTTAATTATTTGTAAGTCACAGTAACTTTTAGCTAGTTCATTGATGTACTTTTAGGTATTGGTACATAGAGTGATAGTATAGTAGTTTGTTTGTTAGGCAAACTAGAAACTTTGGTATCCATGGTAGGTTGTGTTTTATTAGTGCTATATACAGTTGCAGTTGTAGACTTTTATTTATTTACAAGTGTTAGTAGTTTAGTTTGTAGAAAGGAAGAATTCAAAATGTGGAAGGTTAAGATAGTGTTGGAGGAATGTATTAGAGTCTTGTATACAGTTACATTAGTATTGCGGATATATGTGTCATATATTTTAAAATAAATATTTTTAAGTACATACTGTGGGCAGTTTTAATATATTATCTATTAATTTAAGTGGATTAAACAATGGTAACAATTCATTAATGCGATATCTAAAATTAAATACAGAAGATAGTATATTCTTGCCAGAGACTCACTTGATAGATAATTGTACACAATATGTAAATGACTTAGGTTATGAAATGCTATCATCAGTCTCTTTAACAAAAAGAGTAGATGAACTGCTATACTTCTGAGAAAATCTACAGGGAATTTTAACCGCATATCTAGTATAGAAGATACAAGTGAAAAGAGGAAACCTAAAATGATGGCATCAGCTAAAACACTAAACAGATGGGTTAGTAATAATAATTTAGTTGATTTAATAATAAATGCAGAAGATAAGTCATTGTTCTTCACCTATTATTCTTATGTGCATGGGATACAAACTAGTATTGATAGGAGTTATGCCTCTACAGATGTACTTAAAAATGTGAATTATTTTAAAACTATTCCTTGTCCTTTATCTGATCATAATTCACTAAGTGTTTATATATTAATGGATATCAGTAAATTTCAGATTATTTATAGAATTACAGTATATGTGATGAAATTAAAAGAATTTAAGAGTTACCTTAAGGAGCAAATCAATATTTTTTTATCTTTGAATGATAATGATCAAGCTGGTGAAGTCGTATCTTGGGACTCCTTAAAAATGTATATTAAAGACAGAATGGGATGGTGGGTTAATAATAAAATGAAAGAATGGGATAAAGAGTGGTTAGAAATACAAGATGAACACAGAAAGCAAAGTTTGAATAACAAACAAAGAAATTCATTCGTACTGAAGTCATTAAAAATTAATGACAACATAAGTAGAAATAGCTTTTGAAAAAATAAAATTGCACTGTTATGCGATGACTTCAAAAAATCTAGATAGATTAGCTAATAGAAAAAGGCACAAATCAATAATATCCAAAATCCTAACACTAATAACCTTAATTCAGAGATACAGGAAATGCTTAATATTTTTTAAAAAAATCCATGAGGATGTTATTAAAAATATTAATCCTGATGAATGTATAATTGACAAGTTTTCAAAAAAAATTTACTAATAAATTTAATGACCAACATATATTTCTATTCAATAAGCCATTTACCCTAATAGTAGTTAAAGAAGCTTTTAAAAAGGGAAAAATGGTAAAGCTTCCATTAAATAGTTTAGAATTACTCAGTAATAATTTCAGGATAATTCAGAGTGACAAAATAATCCCTCCCTCATGGAAATGTTTTGTAATCTGGCTTATATTTAAACAAGGAAAGCATAATACGTTAGTTTCCTGATATAGACCTATTTCATTATTAAATGTAGACTATAACATGTTTACCTACATCTGTGATACAAGATTAACAGATATACTAGATGAATTAATTATTTGTACTAGTTATCAAACCCTTAGCTAATAGTATAAGAAGCAATGAAAAATTGATGTATTCTCAGTTAAGGATTATCAAACTAAAATACAACTTTTTGTGGATATTTTACTAACTATAGGATATTTAGATTATTCAAAGAAATAGATAAAATTGAAAAGTTTGTAACAGTAAAACTGAAACTTTAGTGTTGAATCACTTGCTAAATAGTAAGTTTAAATATATATAACTGGGAAGGAAAAGAACTAAAATATTTAGGAATAAAAATCTATCAAGATGTGAGTAAAATTATTAGTAATAATTTTGAAAAAATAATTGAAGAAGTGCTACTTATTAAAAGTGGAATTAATTTTTTTATTACTTTTGAGGATAGGTTAGTAGTTAAAATGATTATATTACCCAAGATGTTTTATACACACATATATATATATATATATATATATATATATATATATATATATATGGGTCTACTTTTAAATCACAAATTCTCACTACATCGAAATTCATACGATCGAGATGAAAACATCAAATCCTTAGAATCCTGAAAGTTTAAATAATCAAACTTCACATTCTCAAAAATCCATTAAAATACTAATGGAAGATCTTTAAATATGTGACTACCCCTTTAAATATATGCAGTATGCCCTTAGGGAAACGTCAGAAGTGATCTTTCACAGTACACAGTTTATACCAACAATGCAAACAAGTACAGTGTGTTAAAACTTATTATACTGTTTATTAATGCACCTTTAATAATCCATTATAAACACTTTAAAACTATAAGAAGTTTAGTCTTTGTTTTATAAATGTACCTCACAGACCTTTCTCACAGAACTAGACATAGCCTAAGTAATTGACAAGTGAAAACTGAATATCATACTGTGGAAATGACTTCAAATGCTTTTTTAACTTCATTTTTGCAGGTTGGCAAGCCCCCTGTACCCTCACAACCCCCCCAACTTAAATATGCCAACTCCAAGATTGCACTATTTTCAGGAAAAGGGCAAACTACAATTAATAATGAAGATTCATGCCACCATTAATATGTATATTAATTTTCTTTCACTGATTGTTGGATGGTGGCCAGGTTATGTCTGAGATTTGCTACTGTCTATCCAGTGAGGCAGTTTGCTAATACAAAGTGTGTAATTTGCTGCTTTTGTTTGACATGTATTCTTAATGTATACCTGAAAGATTTGCTATCCTTTTACCAAAGCACTAAATCATCACTAAGTCAATTGTTGAGAATTATGCTGAACATGTGAACACCTGGGTGTGAATGCTATATATATATATATATATATATATATATATATATATATATATATATATATAGCATTCAACAGATTTAATATCTGACAAAAATAAGTTTTAAAGAAAATAGAAAAAATGTTAACTTCATTTATATGGTATCCAAAAAAGCCAAGAATTGCTTATAGAAATCATATAAGATTAGGGGAGTATGGTGGTATTAGCGTCTGAGATATAGACTCTTATTTGATTGCTGCAAATTTTAATTCTGTTATTCTCTGGATAGACTCAACTTACAATAGTCAATGGAAAACCATTCAGGAGCAGATGATATTAAATTCTTATAAGTTTATCAAGTAAGATAATTTAGAAATATGTTACAATCCTTTCATCTAGTAAGTAAAATTTACCTTAGAAGGAAATTTATTTCAATCTGTAGACTCTGCATATATGAAATCAATTTTTAAAACAGTTAAATATGTTTTTATAACTCCATTAATATCAGAATGGACAATTTTGTGCTTTCCTATTGCACATGCTTCTAGATTTAAGGAAGCTCAGAATAAATTTAAAATGAATTTACTAAAAAGGAATGCATTAATATGGTCTGATTGCTTTGCAAAAGGACTATTTAATGAAATAGTATAAGCTGGATGAATCTGTTAACCAGTTAATATTATCCTTTGGTAAGAAATTAAATGAATTTGTAGCTAATATGAATGAAGAGGAACAGAATAATATCCCCCCCCCCCATTATATGAATATATGAATGCTATCATCAAAGGTAAGTTGACTGACAAAGGAAGCTTGTCAAAGTTAATAAGTTAATTATAAATAATAATGATAATAATTTTGATGCAAAATTCTGGAACGTTTTAGATAGTGACTTTAGTAGATGGTAAGAATAATACAGTCAAATTTTTTTCAATTTATACTGGAAAGTTTTTATGTGGAAATATATATATATATATATATATATATATATATATATATAATGTTCGTTACCCCATAACATCTCTAAGTTTAATAAAATAACTTCTTCAGTTTGTTGGAGATGTAGTAAAGATATAAAAGCTAATTGGTCACATGTTATGGATTGTGAACATTTAAATATATATTGGGAAGAGATAAGTATATTTTTAAGGGGTTATGATGTGACAGGTTTTCCCTAACTAGATCACTAGGTCAGTAATGCAAATGGATGTTACACTTTCTGTATGTGTAAAAGCCAAACAACAAAAGCATTTTGGAGTCTTTTGGCAGTTGCTAGAAATGTTATTACAAAAACAAATAGAAATCAAACTCAGTTCCTACATTCAAATAATTTTTAAATTTAACAGCAATACTATGTAAAACTAACAAAGAAGTTATCAGAATAAAATTTAAAATGTATAAATCTTACTAAGACTTTTAGTGGTTGGGATAGCCTTGGAATGTTGCTGTCAAAATACCAAGACTATTAATGTGTTAAATAAGAAAAAACAGCTCATAAAATAAATGAAAGTTTATTCCAACAACTCAATAAAACATTCAGTAAGCACTTTCATCTCATAACAGAGACTTCTTTAGATTCATTGAAGCTTGAAACAAAAAGACCTTAAATACAAAATGTCATAATTGAAACTTAATTACACAATTATTTGAAACTTAGATAAATAAACAATTAATGATTGGCTGTCTTCCTCTTTAAGACCACTTTAAAATCTTCTGTGTCATTAAGCCCATGAGGGTAGCATGCATCTAATCTAACCTGCCATACATACTCCCTCAAATCAAGTCCTCCTTCAGCATTAAATAAAACATCAACATTTGTTACCTGATCTAAAACAATAACTTTAAAATCAACTTTACAATTAATATTATTAAAATGCTTACCAAATGCATTATTGCTACTTTTAGTTTGAGTAGCATATAAATGATCATAAATTTTCAAATGAAGCTCCCTTATAGTTCTGCCAACATAAAAAAAGTCGCACATTAATTGTATAATTAAGTTTCAATTAGTTGTGTAATTTTCAATTATGAGAATTTTGTATTTAAGTTCTTTTTGTTAAAAGTTTCATTCATTCTGAAGAAATCTCTGTTATGAGATGAAAATGTTTACTGAAAGTTTTATTGAGTTGTTGGAATAAACTCTTAATGTGTTAGTTGTATAAGATTCCCTTGATGATCCAATGTATTCCTAGCATTGTATAACATGATGTTATGTTGAATTTCTTCCCTTCTGTGTATATATTGTAAATATGTTAAATTAATACATTTTTTCTTAAAAAATAATTAGTTAAATGTAGTCTTACATGTGCAGAATGCAGTGAAAGTTGCCCAGTTTCATTAACGCCTCTAAATTTGTGTTTTTAAAAAGCTGTAAGTGTAATGATTACTGAAAGATGCATCAGCAATTGTATTACCCATAGAATCAGGTCTGATTTTGGATATGACATTAATGACTCCATTTAAGATGGATTATGAGTAGTTTGTATAACTTATGGTGATCTTCATAAGGGTCGCTGCTGCAGTAGCCTAATAAGCCATATGGGTTGCGTCCTGTACAAGATACAGCAGCTGGACAGCTTTCAAAGCTTTCAGGGCACTTTCATGTGCCTAGATCGTTAGGTAGCTTGAACTAAGTTGAATAAATGTCAGATTTGGGTACCAAGTCCTTTAGAGCTTTCCTACTGCTGAAGAGAGCTCTCATCTTTGGGCTTTTGAAGATTGATGATTAGCTAATACTGTTCTATTGCTGAACAGATAAGTTGCCTTTAGGGGAAAAAACTTCCCCTTTACATTTTATGACAAAAAGCTTTGTTTTTCTGTGCAATGTATTATTTTTAGCTAGGAGAAAGTGTTTTAATGATTGTCACTTGACTTTTGTACACTTAGAAATGGAAGCATTATTTTTTTACTTGTCTAGTACAAAAGTTACTAAAATTAACTTTAATGGACTTTCTCTGTGGTACTGTGTTGTAACTGAGACAAAGTTTTTTATTTATTTATTTTTAATGCAAAGTATTTGTTTTTACTGTTGCTACCAAGCTTTGGTTCAGCCTTCTTTCTGACACAAAAAGAGAACTACCAAACTATTGTCAAGTATCTCATCCACAAGGGGATGACTCTGCCTTGGCCAAAACTGGGCCATCGGCCCACTCATCATTTTCCTTGGATCTCACTGGTGTAGTCCCCAAAGACACTATAGACCAGGAGTTTGACATGTTCTCTTCAGTTGTTGGAGTGTCCTTAGCAGGCAAGGAAAAGAAGAGGCAAGGAATGCCAGAAAGCTGTCCCCATCCCCTAGGTAGATTTTTACAGGCAAACATATGTCTGTTTCTTCACATTTTCTTGTCAGAAAGAACCAAAAACTTAAACATATATCTTCTCCTGTCTATGTTACCTTGAACAGGAGTAATCTATTGGACTTAGCTCAGGGTTTAGGGCAGGCTTTTGATCCTTCCTGTGTGATTGTTTCTGATAAAAGAAAGAGGGATTCTTTATTTTCGAGTTTGAAACTCAAAATGATTCTGAAAGCACACATTTTGTGTCATCCCCACAGAATTCTGATTCAGATTATGAGAAGAGTGTGGCTTTAACCAGCAATTTTGAAGGAGTCTCTTTCTCTGAAACTATTTCTAGAATGCATTGGTTGTTTAAGTGGAAAACAGTGATGTTTCTCCATTTCTCAGGAAGTAACTTGTAACAACTGGAATTTCCAGAACCTATTCTTATTCCTCCTGTTCTGTATGCTTTAGAAGATATTTTTGTTAAAGCCTGCAATTTCCCTGACATCCAGCCTGATGCCCCCAAGAGATCAGACAGACTTTATAAATATACTCTGTTTTTTCACTTTTTATACACTCATGTGAAATCTGACCCAGCAGTTGTTGCTTTTGTGAATCCAGCTGCTAACAAAAATATGGCTAATACTAATCTTTTCCTTTTGACAAGGATGGGAAGGCTTTTGATACATTTGGGGAAAATGTATTCTTCTTGCAACACTTGTTTTTAGAATTCTCAACTCTCAGGCTCATATGTTGATGTTATATTGTGAGGATATGAGGAATGTTTTGGCATATGTTTCCTCTGTTGATTTACAGTCTGTTTTATGAAATTTGGTGTCTTCTGTGCCTCAAGTAATTGCCCACTGTTTGAGAGATGCTTATGATTCTGCTGATGCCACTTCCAGCATTGCTCTCACTGGATCTGTTATGAGGAGGTTTGCCTGGCTGCATCCTCAAATCATCCTGTGGGATGTCAGAAATGAGATTTATGAATTCTCCCTTGGGTAGCAAAGTAGTTTTTGGACCTTCTGCTGCAGATGTCATTAAGCAGTCTGATGAGAGAGGGAAGCTAATTCAAGGGATCTCTCACATGTTTCAGTCTTCCTTCTGTAAGTTTGTCAGTGGATTCAGTGCTCAATCCACAACTTTCTTTAAAAAGCAAAATAAACAGTCCCAGCAAGCTGATGTGACACATTTTTAAGTCAATGGCAGGGAGGTTCCAAAAAGAAAGCAGCAAGTCCCCAGAACAAAGGGCAGTCTAATAAGTTAGAATCTCGATGGCAACACCCAGATCTGCTCTGAGGTACAGCACAACGGCATAAAAATTAGAGAACCAACTGATATTGCCAACATCCTGGCAGATAGGTTCAGTGCTAACTTTACCCCCCCCTCACCCCCAAAAGGGCCCATATCTGTACAGGAAGAATGCAGAGTCCCTGTAATTACAACTACGCAGGTAAAAGTTGCACTCTCTAAAGCCAAAAACGCAGCATCCATGGGACTGGACAACATCCCAGGCTGCGTTTTGCATAAACTTCAGAACGAACTGGCTCCTCACTTAAGCACCATGTTCAATAATAGCCTTGCATCAGGCTTTGTGCCCACTGAATGGCGCACAGCAACAATTATCCCACTCCACAAAGGGGGAGCCACCACAGATCTCGGGAACTATCGACCTATTAGCCTGACCAGCCTGGTCTGCAAGGCCATGGAACGTATCATCATGGAACTCATAAACAAAGATATTGGTAACCTCCAAACTCTGGATCCTACCCAGTTCAGGTTTGTGAAAGGCAGATCATGCCTCCTGAACCTGATCGACTTCTTTGAGGCAGTCACCAAAGCCGTAGATGAGGGTAAGGTGGTTCACACAGCCTATCTTGACCTCGCCAAGGCTTTCAACACGATCCCCCATTCTGGAATTATAGCTAAACTCACTAAACTAGGTATAAATCCCTACAACACAAGATGGGTTGCCAACTGGCTCACTGACAGAACCCACCCTGTAAAAGTTGCAGACTCCAAATCTGACCTCAAAACACTGACAAGTGGAGTACCACAGGGTTCCTTCCTGGGACCTCTCCTGTTTGGTATCTACTTTTCTGAAGTACAGGCTAACACAGAAGGCTTCTGGCTAATGAAGTTCGCAGATGACTGCAAGCTAGGAGCCATAGTCAAGTCCCCAAATGATGTGGACATCCTACAGAAGGGCCTCGCTGAGACAGCTGCCTGGTATCAGAGCCATGACCTCAGGCTCAATGCCAAAAAGTGCAGTGTCATCCCCTATAGTAAAAGCTCTGTACCCATGAATTACCACATAGGCAGCAATCTACTTAACACCGAATGCGTGATAAGAGACCTTGTGACCCAGGTGGACAGTAGTCTCTCCTTTGATAGTCACATCACCACAATTGTCAGGAAGTCCTTCTATGTGGCATACCTCATCTTAAAAGGGTTCTCATCCAGGAAAAAAGAGGTCATTGTTCCCCTCTATTCGACACTCATTAGACCCATTATAGAGTATAATGCCCCTTTTGGAATGTACCTCACAAGACATCAGCAGCAGCTGGAAAGGCCACAGAAGTACCTCACAAAGAGGATTACTGGCCCTACACTGACCGCCTCAAAAAACTCCAGCTTTACTTTGTAGCATATCACCTACTCCGAGGTGATCTCTGCCTAACATATAAAGCTATGTTAAACCCAGAGCTGTTGGACATGCTACACTTAAAGAAATCCCAATCCCTCCGAGCTACACGCTCTAGGGACCTAAACCTTGTCATCACAATAAACAGGACATGCTGGAGGGATAGATTCCTGCCCCAGAGACTTCCCATACTCTGGAACAGGCTACCCATCTATGTCAAGCAAAGTTCTTCATTAGCACTCTTCAAGAAAAATCTTGATGAGTGGATGGGAAATAGGAAATACACCCCGTGGATCACTTCTGTGTCTCTGCTCGACAGTGGCACAGGAAAATAACTTTCTTGGGTGGCGTAAGCCAGGGAACCTTGTTGGCTAGGCTTATGTAGGCCCTTGGGCCAATAGCCTAGTACCTACCTATGAACCTCTGAACCTTTGACTGTTTGAAGGATTTTTAACTCTCTCTCCATTCCACCCTGGCATTCCTTTAATTTTTTCAGAAAGTCAGAACATCTGTTTCTGTCTTTGGCAACAGATTGTTTTAGACAGATGGGATCTGAGTGTAATCCACCTGGGTTACAGATGACAGTGGGAGCTTTCTTCCCTTTTGAGGGATTCCTCCTTGCCATTCAGGCCAGGCTGTTCTTTTTCCCACCTGTCATTCAGCATATGCTTCCTTAGGGGGTGATAAAAACTGTCCCTCCTCCTCAGTTAGGGGCAGGGTTTTATTCCAAGATGTTCCTGGTGCCAAAGATAGAAGATTCTTGGAGAGCAGTTATGTATTTTAATTTTCTAAATCAGTTTTTGATAGTTCCCATGTTCAGAATGCTCTCCCTTCATGTTTCCCCCATTCCCAATTTGTGTTTTCTAGTGATCTCAAATTTAAAACATGCATATAATCACATTCCTATAGAGCCAGATTTCCTGTTCTTAATTTTTTTTATTGAAAATTTTAACAGTAAAACAATATATGATAATAGAAATATTGTACAACAAATATACATGTCTAAAAGAACAGGAATAAACTACAACTGAAATAACTATTTACAATGGTGTTTATTATAAAATAAAGCTTTTTAAATAGAAAAAAAAATGTGATAAGTGTACTTGTTAGTTAATTCTTAAAGTCTGTTTATCCACCAGTTATTTGAATTTCAATCATATATTATATGAAGAATTGATTCTAGATTTTCTTGTCATCATGATAAGTTCAAGATGACAAACTTCAGTTGCCAAGTGTACAAATTCCTTCATAGTAGGAGTGTTTGATTCTTCCCGTTCCTGGTGATGACTTTTCTTACTAATGTTAAGATACTCCGTAAAAGAGGGTACTTTATCTTGATGAAAAATGTGATAATAGGTTTATTAAATAAAATAAGAGACTCGGTCAGAATAAATTTATCATTAAAACTGTAAGAGAAAATTCATGTTATCCCTACATGTTTTAAGTTTTATACAGTCATAAAACATATGCTGCCAGTCAGCTTTAACATTTAGTTTACATCTTCAGCATCCTATGTTTTTATTATACATCATTTCAACTTGATGTGATGTGATAAAGGTTCTATATAAGAACTTCCAAAAGAATATCCTTTACCTTTATGAGGAAGTTTGTTTTGAAGATTGAAGTATTAGTTTGTTATCATCTTCACTTGGGGAGTTATTATTAACAAGTCTAAAATAATCCCAATAGCTTTCTCTGTGACACACTTGATTTTTTAAGTACCTTATATATTTTAGATAGAAGTCCCTTTCCAATTATATTCTGGTGCATTAGAATAATGAGTAAATCAGTGAATATGGGGAAAGAATGTCTAACTACTTGTTGCATTACATTAATCTTGTGTTCAACTAATCGTCTACAATTTTCATTTTCTAACCACATGTCTGTGCGTAACTCAAACCTATTAATGATATGGTCAACATTTTGTAACTTCCCATTGTCTAGTAATTGATACCAGTATAACACGTTTTTGTCTTTAAATGCAGTCATTGCTGTTAAATTAAAAGCATTAATACTATTTTGACCATAGGCAATTGGAAATGCAAAGAAAATCCATGCTTTATACCTGCTTTAACAAAATTGCACAATTCGCCAACAACAGCCCCTATAAAACTCACCATTGCAAAGCCCTGAAACAACTAAACTGGCTTGAACTCCCCAATCTCCTTCTCTGTAACCAGTTCATACACCTGCTAATCTATAAGATACTGTACCACCCCAAAAAAACCCTGCATTACAAAACCTAATACACCATCATACCAATACTAGGGTTGTACGTTCCAACAAACCGCTTCTTCAGGTCACTAAGTCCAGTAACTCTGCAGGGGCCTCCCTCTATTCTAACAATATTGCCACAAAATAGAACACTCTCTGCCCACTAATATAACAGCTGCAACATCCTTATCTCAGTTCAAGAAATCTCTAGAAACACACCTACAAACTAACAGGGTTTGCCATTGTGACATCCCAGGCTAATTCTACTCTATCTTACACTGGCTCACCCCTATATAAATCTTTTAGTTAAATCTCCGCCTTCATTTTCATTCATTAGATTTCTCTTATTCTTGTTAGTCTCACTTCTCTAGCTTCACCACTCTTCCAACTCTCCTCCCCCTCCTCCAAATAATGATAATTAAGTATACTCTATAATATCATATCATTCTGGATATGTCTACTGATGTACAGCTCACTCAATAACTTTATCATTTATGCTTTATTCTTATGTAAATATATCTCTACTGATGTACAGCTCACTGAACAATCTTAGCTTAATTTTGTTATTCCTATTCTTATGTAAATGTATGTAATTCTTATCAGTTAATGAATTAAACAAAAAACGTGATGGGATATAGACGAAGCAAGTATTAACAAGAACTTCCAATAAACTCAAAGTCAGTTCCAACGAACTTATTCCAAACAGATATCCACAGATAAGCGCTTTCGCTATGCAAGCTTCCTCAGATCTAAACAAATTGGATTAACATAAGCTGAGGTATATATACATAATTTAAATCAATTAATTTATCAAGTCTTAAAGAAACATACCAAATTTTACCTGATAAAAACTTTTAAAATGTATAAAAACTATTGATTGTATATAAGAAATACATAAAAAGCATAGAAATGCGTAGAAGTCTATATGAATGTGAAGACATATAAAAAGAGAAAAGAAATGTATATACACGTATATGTGTGCATATGCATAACTAACTAACATTCCTACGCTGTCTCAGTTTCGGTTTTATGGAAGCTCTTTCATTAAGCCATAACCCCCTGTCAGCTCTTAAAAGAATAATCCATTCACTTTCTTTACTCTCAGTATATGTCCTAATATCACCACCTCTCCTATTCGGAATAATAATCTCCAGAACCTTAAATAAAAACTTATGAGTATTTCCACATAGGGTTGTATGTTTTGCTAATGCATTGTGAGGTGAACCTTTCTTAATGTGTGATATATGTGTTCTCTGACCCTGTCTCTAAGTGGGCGATTTGTCTTGCCCACATAAAAAGACGAACAAGACTGACACAGAGGTGGTGATATTAGGACATATACTGAGAGTAGTTGATTTAAATTATGTATATATACCTCAGCTTATGTTAATCCAATTTGTTTAGATCTGAGGAAGCTTGCATAGCGAAAGCGCTTATCTGTGGATATCTGTTTGGAATAAATTCGTTGGAAATGACTTTGAGTTTATTGGAAGTTCTTGTTAATACTTGTTTCGTCTATATCCCATCACGTTTTTGTTTAATTATCTATTCTGTTGTCTGGGATAGTAGCGTCTACCTGATCCAGCAGCGGCCATGGAATTTTTTACAATTAATGAATTAGTCACAGGTGCTGTAACTGGAGCTTTTACCCCCGGGGCTCCACTGAAAAAGAACTTGTGTCCAGTCGGACTTTCCTGGTTAACAAATGTAAAATAAAATAAAGTAAATAATAAAATAAATTTATATTCAGGGTTCCTGAAAATAAAACATTTAAAGGAGGTTATTATCATATTAATATAATAAGTGTTAATTGGTTTGTTTTTGTTTTCTATAAAGTAGTCTTTTACTAACCAATAAAATTTATTAGTAGCTATTTTAGTATGATATAATTTTGTTAAATTATTGAATTTATACCAAATACCTCCCAGAATGTCTTCCCATTTGGCATTATAATTGTTGTTTAACCAATAAATTATTGTATTAACAATTGAGGATAAGGAAAATAATTCTAAATATGGAAGACCAATGGGGGGAGTGGGAGGGATAAAGATTGTATTATATAGAGAATTTTAGGAAAGATAATAATTTTAATTAAGGAGAGTTTCTCTCCCATAGTGAAAAAAATATTCCATTTACTAAGAGTTTGTTTTATGGAATTTAAGTTTTTATTATAATTAAGGGTTGTTATATCTGTAATATTATCAGACAAGATTATCCCAATGTAAGTGATTTTACCATATTTCACAGTGCATGTGTGTAATTTCTTACCTATTTTATTAATATTGTATTTAACAGGTAGCATTTTAGTCTTATTCTCATTAAAACTGAGTCCTGGTTTCTTCTGGAATATTTCTGTTGCTTGGAATACTGCAATGAGAAAAGAATTGCAATCATTCAAATATAATAGGATGTCATCTGCAAATAGTTGTGTTTTGGGGATTAAGTCATTATTTATTAGTGTGCTTTGTTTTATTTGATCTTGTATGATTTACAAAAGGTTCCATAATTAGAGCAAAAAGCAATGGGGACAAGAGACAACCCTGTTAAGTACCTTTAGTAATTATATTTGATTGGGAAGTATTTGCGTCTATCTTAATGTATGCAAAGGAGTTTTCATAGAGAAGTTTGATTAAGTCTAAGAAATTGTTTGTAAAATTAGATTCCTCCAGTACTAATAGTAAGTACTTCCAACTAACTGAATCAAATGTAACACATTTGTACTATAAATACTCAGAGAGCCTCCTAAATATAAACCACATTGAATCCATTCTGCATTACAGACACCCTAGTATTTTTTTTATTATTATTTTCACTTTGTGATAAAATAATTACTGACTGTCCTTCTAATCCTTCCTTTCCAAGTTTAATATCCTTACTTTGCTACTAGAAGTTGTGTTTGTTACATCCTGTTTTATTATTATTAACTGTGATATCTCACCTTTGTATTCACTTGCATTTCTTTCAGTATACTGTACTTCATTTAATTAGTGTAGTTGTCTATGTCTAGCATTTTAGCAGTGTTCATACTTTAACTACATTCCACTTAATATTTAAATCTGACCTGTATATTCAACCTTATTTAACCACATGATATTGTAAATAATGTAATTTATCACTGTCAAAACATCTTGCTTTGCTTAGCTCTCAACTTATGTATACAGTTTTGTACAATGCTGTATCTTCTATTGTATGTACTTGTTATATGTGGAGCTTTTCTACCCAGGCCTCCACTGAAAACTGTCTGACTTAGGCCCAGTGGACCTTCTTGGTAAACAAATGCAAATAAATAAATAAATGCACTATTGATACCCAGACTAACCAAAAATAATTATTTTTGGAATTACTAGTATAATCAATTATGTATAACATTTTCTTGATATTATCATAGGTATTTCTGTTCATTATAAACCCAGTCTGATCATTGTTTACCAGCATTGAAAGAGAGGCAAAGATTGCCATGAATATTTTGTAATTTACATTTAATAATGAAATTGGTCTATATTAAGAACATTGCATTGAGTCATTGTTAGGTTTTAAAATTGGGAATATTGGGGGTGTATTTCAGGATGGCAGTACCTTTGTAAGTCCTTTAACTATTGAAAATACCTCTAGTAAAATAAATAATGCATCCTTAGTCATTGTTTTGTATAGTTCAGGTATTATGCCATCATTTCCAGATGCCTTATTGGATTTTAATTTATTAATTAGAATTTTGAGTTCATACATTGATATAGGTTTGTCAGTTATTTTATTTGATCCTCTGACTATTTTCAGTATATATTTTTATCAATGTTTTAATTATATCTTGTGTATCCATTGTTGGTTTGTGTTGCTTAATCTTATTAAAATTAGACCTGAAAACATCTTCCATTTCAGTAACCTTTTTTTTACTACTAGTGGGGTATAATTCTTTGATGTGGTTAGATTTAGCAATCACTTTTGATATAGTAGCAAGTTTATGGGTGGATTTAGGATTTATGGAATGGCTAGTTATTTTGATGTTTTCTAAATTTATCATAGTTTTATGTTGTAAATTTTCTCAATTTTTACTGTTTAAGCTATTTATTTCTTCTGTTATTATTTCCTTTTTGAGTATCTAATTTTAACGTATCACTTTTCTCCTGTAAATCTATCAAGAGTGTTTGCAAAGTACCTGGCTCCTGCGATGTCCTTCTGCAGAATGCAAGATATTCAGAATTTTCCATGTATGGATGACTTGCTTATCTTTGCAGAGTCTTTCAGATGTCAGGAATCTCTCGTTTATGTAGGGGATCTCCTACTTAGGTTGAGATTCCAAGAGAATGTAATGAAATCATGTCTGACTCCTCCTCATAAGATTGTTTCCCTGGTATGTCTCCTGGACACTTCAGTTCAAAGAGCTTTTCTTTCGCAGGAAAAACTAGAGTTGTATTTAGATTTATTCCTGTTTTCCACTTAGACTATCATCTCAGCAAGAGAATTCCTCAAGATTTTGGGTTTCATGGATGATACATTCCCTGACATTCCAAATTCCATTTTTAGTATTTTTAAAAGGGGAGATTTTGTGGTAGAACCACCATATTTCTTTAGGCAACTACAGCAGTGATCATTTAAGCGTCTTGTGTTTGTGCAAGTGTATTTCCACAACTGTACTTTGTTTATTCATGTGACTTTAGTTTTCCGGATAGCAAAAATTTATCTTAAGTTAGCTTTTTTGTAGTATACTTTAGCAAAGACCTTCTTTGTTTCTGCATTTTTTAACAGTTTGTTTTAATATAATTTTTTAATATTATCTAACTTTTTGTCTTTTCATTTCTTCTTATTTTTAGGGTCGAAAAAAGGTGCATATATGGATTGTTCTAACATTCCAACAAATTCATAGAATGGCTGTCAGCAGTGTTTTCCATTTGGTTTTGGAAAACTGTATGATCTTTTCTTTGAGAGCTGTTTTATATTTTCTAATAAAAGTGTTGATTCTCTCACATTGTTTTGCTTGTTTTGCTTTTGTTTACAGATTGAATTGTAATGATTAATTGATAATCCTTCTAATGAAAGAATGCTCATTGGCCATCACTAATTCCTGAATTAGAACTGCAAAAGACCAGCAACCAGACTTTTATTATTCAAGCTAACCTTTGTATGTGCCTTTTAAGTTTGTTTTTTATTTATTTTGTAATTGGGTATGTGGACTCTTTCCCTGTGTGAAATGAGCTCCAGCTGAGCCTGCAGTAGTAGTTGCTGTAAACAGTAGAACGTATATACATCTCTACAGAATAGAAAGGTTGTAAAGATGCAAAATGTCGAATAGAAAATAAAAGAAAAACAACAAACAGTATGATGCTTATTTCATTCTTAAAGTCTGGATATTGAGGTTATTGACATAAACGGTGTATCTGTTACTGACCCTTGCTATTATATGTTAATATTCCTTGTAAGGAAGTCATTTAGCTAGGTTTCACATGCTGATAGTATTTATCACTTTGGCTGTAAGCAGTAGTTTAAAATAATGGTCTAATTAGGGCAAGGATGTCCTCATTATTTGTTCTGAGATCATAAGATGAGGTTCTTATTATTTCTGAGGCCAGTGGTGACATTTCTTTTCATTTATTGCCTTGTAAGGAGAGGCATCTAACAGTTAACATGCTCTTCCTGTGATTGGCAAACAGCTTGAATTTTTTCCAGTAAGTGACAGTGGAGTTTTTTGTCATTGAGATTTGTAAAGTAAAATATTTTGTCTCTTGCTGTTTGTGTGAGGTGAGTATTGCATGAGGAATTTAATGTAATGGGGGGAGTACATCAGTTTGGAAAGTAATATGTTCTTTGGTAATGCTTTTCTAGTTTCATTGAAGATTATCCTATAAATGAACTTTAGCTTTTGTATTACTTTATCAGATGGGTTTCTGTAAGTGCTTTGCATGAGACAGGGGTCCAAAGTAAGTTTATTCATTAATCTGATTAGTTACATTGTCTTCTGGGTCTTGAGTTTGAATGGTTTATTTGTCGTGGAGTTGCAAAGAGCTTAACTGCAGAGTTTTGAATTTTGATATTTAACATATTTTGTACACGCCTGTTCAGTGTTGTGTTAATGTGTTCCTGTAGCTGTGTTTGTGGAGTAAGGTTTTTTTTTTTTTTTAATGGTAAAGGAAAAAGTGTGCCATCTGCATACACTGTGAAATCAGTGGTCAATAATTAGTTCACTGATCTGACTGACAGGGACAATAAAATGCGACTTAGCATGAGGTTTTGAAGGACACTGGTAGTGTGCCTTAATCAAATAAAGTACTGCCAATAGTTACTTGTAATGGTGGTTTTTTGTAAGTAATTGTTGAACCATGTGAAAACCTTGGGGTGAGCTTATTTAGAAGAAGAGAATGGCTGAGAACATCAGATGCCTGAGATACACCGGTGAACATTCCTCCTGTGAGTATTCCAGTACTTTTATTGTACGTGGTGTTAGTGACCTTATGCATAGCAGTGAAGATACTGACATAACCCCATGTTGATTGCCTGCTAGGAAGCTGTACGTACTTAAATGCTCAATAAGTTGCTTGTGTATCAATGTTTTTCAAATATTTCAGTTAGCGAGCATAGGTTCATGTCGATCAGTCAACAACTCCTTAATTTAGTGCCGATCAAGCAAAAAGAAAATGCCAAAACAACCTTCAGTGAACATTGGAAGAATTTTTTTTTTTTTTTTGCAGGGGGTCTAATCTCACTGCAGCCCTCATGTGGGGAGACATCTACACACGCGCGCACACACACACACACACACACACACACACACACACACACACACTCTAACTTACATATACCTAATCCAAGGTCACACAAGAGTGGAGGAAAAAGAAACCTTGGAGGAAAGTGATTTTTGCAGGTGGGCAAATCCCACTGCAGCCCCAATGTGGGGACACATCCACACATACATCCAAACTTAAATATACTTAATCCAAGGTTACACAACAATGGAGGAAAAAGAAAGTTTCATGTCGATGAAAGTTGTTTTGCCCAATTTTCTTTGCTTAATTTGCACTTGCTTAAACTAGTGCCGATTGAGTGAAACAGTCTCAGTGAGCATTGATCACTGATTGCACTGTAATCCTAACTGTTTGGGGTCTGGAGTAATTTTTTGACTGGAATTGCACAAATATGTTTAAGTGAAGAAGCAATGAAGCCTGTAGTTAGTGGAAGATATATGAAAGTGATTTGCTTATGTTTGTTATGTCAGGTTTTAGATATGCCGGGTGGAGTTTGTAATGCTTAACATTAGCTTTTTTGTCAATTTTATTAAGTAGTTTAGTACAGATATAGCTTGAATTTCACAGATATGGCAGATGGAGATGAAGCCTAACTGAGCAGCTAAGTTTGGTGGTGGATTGTTAGTGGGTGGTATGTCATGGAAGCTGTTAGTGGTTATCCCATTGGCAAGGGGAATGTCTTTAAAGTCATTTTCTGTAAGAGTATTGTTTGTTGTGTGCATTTGAGTTTTGGAGTCAGCTATTTCTCTGTTAAGTCTTTCATAGGTTTGCAAAAGAGTTTGGGAGAGGAGATCAAAGTGGTCTGTTTGTTTTGGAGAAGTGGAGATTAGCCATGTTTGTTGGAGCATCCTTCTTTTTTAGGTTGAAATATTTTTTGTGCAGTACTCTGTATTTACTTCATGGACCAGCCTTGTATATTGACAATGTTTTATAATTTATCTCAGAAAAGCTTTTATTTCTGTAATGAACCAAGTGCATATGTGTCCATGTAGCCTCTTTTGTGTTGCTGGGAGTAATTCATTCTGTATGGCAGATAACTCCCTTGTGAAATTTACCAGGGATTTTATCTATCATTTTCATTGTACATAAGTGACAAATCTATCCTTTCAGTGTAGCAATTTAGGTGTTCTGGGAATCTTCATCCTATGATATTATGGTACAGGAAAGGCTTTAAATGGCCAACTGGAGAGTGGGTCACTTTTGTGCTTTGCTTGGATGGATGGGCATGTACACCAATGTGGTACTGTAGTAAGGATTTGGTTAATTGTGTTAAGATTGCTGCTTTTATTTCATTTGATGGTGGTATTGAATGATTATATGAGGTCCATTGTACATATTAGTCTGCTTAGTTGTGAGCTGTCAGGACTTTGTGTATTAATATTGATGATGTGTAATATAATGATAGTTTTGATTTTAGAAGTATGTATTGCAGGATTTATTCAAAGAGTTTGACGTTGGAGGATGGAGGGATATAAGCTATTCCTGCATAGACGCTGGTGCATATTCATAATTTTAGATGCACTGTTAGCCACTTTGGGACATTATCTTTTATGGTGTAATCTTACACATGGTTATGATTGTGACTTCTTTTTGTTGGCCAAAAGAAATGTACTTCTCCCTATCTTCTTGGCAGGCCTGTTGTCTGTAAGAAAGATATGATTTTATAACTTTAATGGAGGTAGATGGGCAATATTCATTCTTAAGACTCAGTAACACTTGATATGTCAGCTTTTTCAGTTTTAACCATGTGTCAGTTTGAGGCCATTAAATGTTTAGGCTGCTAATGTTTACCTGATTTATTTTTTGGCCACTTGATCATGAATAGGGTGGAATGGTGGTAGGGTGTATATAGGTGCAGAGTTTAGCTATATGTATCCTGACCTTAGAAGTTTTGTGAGAGCTTTGTAAGATTGAAAGTGTAGTTTTGTAAGAGGTTAATTTATAGAATTAGACACTGATGGGATAGTTTTGTAGTAGCTGTATTTGAAGCTGTAATTGTTGAGGTGAAAGAACTTTTCAGTACAGTAATGTCAGGAAGGTCATTGGATGACATGATTGCAAAGGTGGAGAATGTGTTGGAAATGGTATCACAAGGAGATGCAGTATACTAAAATAGGTGATAGGAAAAGCAAAAATCCTCAGACATTGGGGATTATGAGAATGGGCAGGCCTTTGTCGCATAAGCCAATCCAAATCATAGGAATCAACGATGTGAGCATGAAGGTTGTAAGAAGTCACATTCAGTCTCATTTGCTTCATCTGAGGGGGTAAACCATAGTGATGTGCACGATAATGATGTTAATGAACTTCCACCATTACCACCAGTTTAACAGTCTTCAGAACACAAACACCATTTTTGGAGTGGAGAAGATAGTTACAAGGAACAGTTTAACTGTAAATGGAGCAGGAATGGCTTCAATGGATATTACAACAGGAGTAACCAGCAATGGACCATTGCTATAACAACCTTATAGCAAAAAAGGTAGATGGCATTAATGACTTTGTTACAAAAAATGTTAACATGGTTGTACATTTTTCAGGTTATTTGTCAGATGAACAGTTTTTCATTTTAAATTTAGGGTTGAAGTTCATTCCCACTGTTGTTCCTAGGAGTCATGTTTTAAAACAAGAAGCATTTCATTTAATTTGTAAATTACATTTGAAAGTACATTATACGAGTATGATTAATTCAGTAGTAGAATGTTCAGAACAAGATTCACTGAATGATAGTTTTTATTCTTGTTGTTCGGACTTTAATGGGAGTTCCGAACATTTGATGGAAAATGCATATTGTCTTATTGACACTTCCTGTGTTTCTAATAAAAGTAAATTTATTCCCCCTTTTATTAATGAAATTGTTTCATACTTTAGCTCAATCGTGAATCTTCCTTTAAATGAGATTTGTAAAAATGTAAGAAAAGATAGAGGTAACATTAGTTACAATTTAACATTAAAAGAATGGAAGGCATTACAGGAACATAAAGGTAGAACAGACCTGATTATAAAACCGTCTGATAAAGGTAACAAAGTTGTAGCAATGCATGTATCTCAATATCATAAAATGTGTTTAGATCATTTATTGGATAAGGAAATTTATGAAACTAGTGAAAATAAAATATATGAAGGCGCTGTAGGGGAATTTCAAAATTTATTATGACATGGAGTGATGTACAGAAAAAATTTAATAGTGAAGGATGTGAGTTTGCTACTTTTTTGTCTACCTAAACTACATAAGAGTGTGCATAACCCACCAGGAATAAACCCACCAATTATTTCAGCATGCAATTATTTTCTTCACAATATAGGTCTTTTATTGTATGAGTTACGTCTTCCCCATGTTCAGAAAATTCCTTCCTACATCAAAGACAGCTTTGATTTTTTAAATAAAATTTCTTCAATAGTGTGGAATAAGAACATGTATTGGCTAACCCTAGATGTTAAGAGTTTGTATACATCTATAAAACATCAAGATGGGTTGCATTCTTTATTTTATTTTTTAGGTGATAATCCATTGTCTAGTTATATTATAGATTTGATAGATTTTTGTTTAAGATATAATTTTTTCTTATTTGATAACCAACTTTATAGACAAAAACAAAGCGTGGCCATGGGGGCACCCTTTACCCCCATGTATGCAAATATTTTTATGGCATATTTTGAATCAGAGTATTTATATAAACATAAATTTATGAGGGAACATGTCAAATTTTATTTTTGTTCTATAGACGTTTTGATTTTTATTTGTGAAGGGGCGAGACCAAAGTTACAATTCTTACAATCTCTCCTTTGATGGGCTACAGTTTGGCAAAAGGATGACATACTTGGATTTAGTGTTGGTTGGTACACACAGGAAATTTGTTGACGGGAGCCAATATCTCCATGCTTCTAGTTGCCATCTACCCTACCTTATAGTGGCAGTAGCATATGGTGAATTTTTACGATTGTCCAGAATTTTTAGTGATAAGGAAACTTTATATCAAGAAATTGCACAATTGGCTAAAATGTTTTTAATTAGAGAATACAACCTTGATATTATTAATGAAGCTAAATGAAAAATCAGAAGAAAGGATGAAGGAGAGACTACAATGGAAAGAAATATAAGTGATGAAATAAATATTGTTAGTAAGAAGGTTAAAAGAGAAAAATGTATTTTGTTTCTGCTTATAATATCAAAAGTGAAGAGATTTGCAACATGGCCAAATATTACTGGAATTTTTTAGTGAGCGATAAAGTTTTGTGTAATATGTTACCAAAACAACCCTCAATTTCTTATAAGAGGGGAAGAAACTTAAAGGACATATTAATACATGGAAGGTTTGTTTCACCAACTGTGAATATAAGTATTGTCCCTAGGTGTATGGGAACTATAAGTTGTAAAAATTATTGAGTGTATCAGCGAATAGTATGTTCTTTTGACTATATTAATAAGATTAGATTTACACCAAAAGGTGCATTTTCATGTAATACTAAGGGGGTGGTTTACACTTTGAGGTGCCCTTGTGATTTGTTCTACATTGGGGAAACAAAAATATCATTTACAGCTAGATGTACGGAAGACATTAGGGATATTAGATATAAACATAATAGCGATTTTTTACTGCAAAAAGGTAGTATTTTAGAACAGATTAAACTTCAAAGTGAGAATGAAATTTTATTAAAAGAAAAACTCATATAAAGAGTCTTTATTTATCTTAAAGTATGATACACTGGCCCCTTTAGGGTTTAATGTAGAAGTAATTTGGAAATATTTTATTTAATTATTTAATTAACACTGGGTTTAATTGAATAATGATGGAGTGTTTTTTGTATATAAAGCATTGCTTGTATGGTGATTTTTGTAACTCCTTGAAGGTTTTTATACCAAGGCATTAGAGAGAATAAAAAATACCTGTGGATTTATACCAGTTTGCAGCTTGCAGTTTTTTGGATTGTATTTGCTTATGGATCTATACCAGTTGTTTGCAGTTTTTGAGAGATTTTGTTTGTGGTAAAAGATAGGTTGTATAGTCTGTAATTGTGAGGAAGGATAGCGGAATTATTGTAAGTATGGGTGAAAGGCAGATTTAAGTATTTTGTAAATAAATAGCATACATAATATTCATAAGTTGGTGAGCTGGATGTTTGTTTTCTGTAAAACAATTATTAGAACTGAAGAAAAAGAGATATGTAGTCTATCAGGGGGAGTTTGGGGATTAAAGGAGAATGGAAATATGAACTGCTATGAGAATTATATTACTAGTGTTCACAAGTTAGTAGTGTTAAGGGAGATTTATTTGCTATAAACATAGATAATAAGGTTAATTTTCAGTAGCTTATTGGAATAGTTTATAGTATTTAGGTAGAATTTTACTGAGGGGCAAGGTAATGTAAAACAAGAGTCATGGGAGTGTCATAGAGGTGAGATGATTAATTGTTGAGGTTTTTTTTAGTTGAGGATGTCATGTCAGTTGAGTATTCGATGAAATTCCATTCCTTAATGTGTGCTTGGGTGAATATTTGCTGACGTTATTTGTAGTGTTTGTGATGCTTGTTTAGAGAAACTGATTTAAAATGCAATGCCTGTACTTTTTTATTCTTAATTCACACTGTAACACATTTGTTGGCTATATATAAGCTCTGTGAAATCTGCAACAGGAACTACCCTATGAAATTGCTTTATAAAATATCATAACAATGACAGGATTGCATTTGTTCCTTTGTGTAAAATAACAAAATATGTTTAAAAGCTGTAGCATTAGAATGCAGTAATTGAATGATAACATGCAGACATACTTATGACTTAGGAAAGAATTAATTGATTGCCTGTTATTGTGGGGAGTGGGGATAAAGTAGACAGTCTGGAAACCCTGAGCTGACAGTTGTAAAAAGAGCCAGGTAATAAGCAGTTAACAACAAGCTATGAAAAACTTTATGTGAGAAAAAGTTATGTAATTACCAGTGGTTCTTGTGGAAAATAATAATAGTAATAATAATAATAAACTAACATAGTATTGAGCTGAAATCAGTGGGTGTAATGTCAGTCCTGCTGCAGAAGTGGGTGTGAAAGCATCTGTGTAAAATGCTGTTTTGCAGTTTGACTGTTTAATATTATAGAAACTTGACTTTAAGCCAGAGTGCGTTAGGATGTTTATTTATATTAGAATTTTCCTTTTAGGTGTTGTGTCTGTGCAATTATCTTCCTGTTCTTTCCTGTACATATTTAGCTGTACCTATTTAATCTGTGTCAACACTAATTTCTTTGTTTTCAAAGTAGAATTTTATTCAATTTAGGATCATTTAGCTGATATTTATCTATATATTAATATTGTCTTTGGAAAAAGAAGTATTATTTAACACTATAGGTTGTCAAACTGCTGCATCCATCTTCAAATGCTAGGCTATTCCGCACATTACTGGTGGTATATTTTATAGTGTTATTTGGCTACTAATCTAGAGTGGCATGTTAATTGGTGTATTGTTTCCTTAGCCCAATATCTAGGGTGGTGGCATGTCTAACTTACCACGAGGAAAGTTTTGGGGGACTGAAGACTTCTACATGTGTGTGTGTAAATACATTTTACATTTTCCTGTCTGTCCACTTCAATACTGATGGACTGTTCACTTCAGATGGCATTGATTTGATGATTGTACATTTCCCACCAAAGTTCAAACTCCTCCCATAACTTCCATAGTGTCCTTTGCTGCCCTCTATACTCTGGATCTCCTTTGCCACTTTCAGCATTCAAATGATGATCTGGAATGTTTGAGCTCCTCAGAATGGTAAGTCTGCCATATATTCAATTTTTTCTCTGACTTCTAAAATAACCAAATTGTCTTGTAACCATATTTTTAGCTTAGATATTGGATGATGATGTTCCTTTTCATTAATCCTTCCATTAGAATAACTTTCCTGCTCCCTAGTTAGACAGTTATGCCTAATCCTTACTGTCATTTTGCAGCTGTTAGTTGCTAACCTCATTACAAGTTTATAGTTTCTTTCACATATTACTTGTGGTTGTGTGGTTTATCTGCAAATTCTAACTTCTTGCAAGGTTCTTTTTCTGTTATTTTTTATGGCTGTATTAACTAGCATTATAGATAAATTGTTGATTATTATTATTGTTGTTGTTTTGTGCTTGACTGGCTGTATATTTGTAAGTTCTTCTTTCAGACATGGTTATTGACAAGGATAAGGCTTTGGGTGGTAGAAAATGTGGCTGTTTTGATCACAAGATCCCACCCAAAGACATTCATGATTTGTGTGTAATGTACCTAGTGCTGGAGCACTTGAAACAACAAACAAGAAAGGAATAAAGAAAGAGGTGGAAAACCTCTCCTATAATTTCAATGATTGAGGTTCCCACGTTGAAGATTGCTTAAACTCCACCTTCTAGCTCCCAGACATCTCCTTCAGGGGCCTTCCAGCTAGAATTCTCTGTTGGTCCTGATCACTCTCAAAGGAGGAGAATTGGCAGCTTAATCTTAGAGAGGGAGTTGATCAGATATTTGGTATCTTGTCCTACTACAGCTCTTTCATTGAGTTCATTCAGTCATTACCCATTCAGCCCATACTGACTGGAACTAGACGATGCAGTCCCCCAATGTATATAGGCTGGACAGAGAAGGACTGCTTCATTCCACATCTTATGCTTCTTTCCCAGGCCCAGCTTTGACACTGGGAGTATCAGAGCTGAATGTTTCCTGTGTTGTCTCCATTAGCACCAACCACTTTGGTTCTAGTGATCTCAACACCGATCTCCTTAGTGTTGAGAACCCCTAGTCATTATGGACTTGATGTGAAGACCTGAGTGTTTGGATCAGCTCCAGTGCCCATAGGGACTGTTCTTGGTGTTGAAGTCTTTGGTGCTCAACCCATCAGTGTTGAAACTACTTTATGTGCTGGTTGTGCTGTCAGAATTTAGTGCTTATAGGCACCTTTTTTGTGATGTTGACACCCTATGTGTCGACATTGTGGTCTGTGCCAGTAATGTCTGTATCAATAGGTACAAGGTCAGCTTACAAGTTATTAGAGCTGATTACAGGATGGCTTCAGGAGAGGCAGCCTTTATCTTGGCTTTGCTCCCTGACACCCTTCAATTTTCAGCCTTGCATCTGTAACCTGTGACTTGGAGAGTTGCTCTAAAAAGCATGCATAGACCTTGCTCGTTGAGAAAGACCCTTCCTCAGATTACTTGAGTTAATCTGCTCAGGGTGTCGCTTGGAAGATGAAGTGTAAAAGAAGGCAACTGGAATTTTCATCAAAGACCCTTACTCTAGTTGCAAATCAGAGGACCTCAAATTTGGGAAAATGTTGAAACTATTGAGGCACAAGGTGTCTTGTCTTGTAGACCCCTTTCCCAAATAAGATACTGCTGCAGACCATTTGAACCACCTCTTCCTCATCTTGGGGATCATCTAAAGACCACATGGATTTGGTCATGAAATGGGCATGGTAGGAATCCACAATAGCTGAGACAAGCTTAGAAATCAGGGTAAGATCATCCAGCCACCATAAAAGTCTACCTTTGGGTTAAGAGAGCTAGGAAATCCTTCTTGCAGACTCATTTGGGATACAGACAGCAACAAAAAGGGAAGCCTTAGATGAGAGTCCAGTAGTTCATCTTCTGAATAGAGACTACAGAGCTGGGGACTGTATGGCAAAATGTGCCTTTGCATCAGGCACTTTTGCTTTCTGGGTGTCAACTACTTGACACTTATGACCTGAATTCAGGAAGAGCTCTTAGACTTACTGAAAAGGTTATCTGCCAATAATGCTGTGCTATAGATTTCATTACAGATAGCAACAATGCAGAATATTAGTTTACTTTTCCTGAGCGTTATTTTTAATGTAGCTGATGGAACAGCCAGAGTCACCAGGACAAGCATTACTATGACAATGCACACCTGGCTCATCATCATCGCCATCAACCTCTTTTTCCCATTTTGTATATGGGGTCAGGGTATTGTGTCACTTGTTGCCATCTCTTCCAGTTCAGTCCCAGTCTCCTACCTTCCTTGACCTTCCTCGACCGCCGTGCTCGACTGTCACAAGTCTTTCTCACAATCCATCCATTTCTTTGCTAGTAGCCCTTGTTTCCTCTTGCCTTCTTCCTGTCTGTCCCAAATCTTCACCAGATCTGCTTTCCAATACATGTGCCCGAACCACTATAATCTTCTCTCTTTTACATTTTCTGCAATTGGAGCTACTTTTTGGCTTCTGCTCTTATGTCTTCATTCCTTTGTTGGTCTCACAGTGTGCATCCTACCACCTGTCTCAGGCACTTCATCTCTGTTAACTCTAGCTTCTTCAACTGCTCTGCCATTACTGTCCAGGTTTCTGTACCATAAAGAAGCACTGGTCGCACCACTGTTTTGTACACCTTACTTTTATGCTTCTTTAGCATTATTTTGTCATTCACTGTCCCTGACACTCTACACCATTTAGCTTCAGCACCTCCGATTCTAGCTTTGGCATCCTCATTCAGACTTCCCATCTCCTTCATAGGTTCATACTAGGCTATCTGCCCTAGGGCATTTATAAGCCTAGCCAGAGTGTATTTGGCTTTTGCCACCCATTTTAAATTAATTTTGCTATGCCCTTTTTCGAGGTTAGTATACTGTGCCTCTGTCTAACAGTGACACAGACGTGATACCTGGGGTAAACCTACGATCTCCCATCCACTCATCAACATTCCTTTTGAAGAGAGTCAATGAGTGACTCTGCCTAACCAGGACTGGGATTTTATTCCAGAGTGAAGGGAGCCTCTGGGTTATGAATCTGTCCCTCCAGCATGTCCTATTTATTTCAGTGCTGAGGTTCAAGTCTCTCAAGCACGTAGCTCGATGGGATTTGGATTTTCTGAGGTGCAGCATGTCCATTAATTCCGGGTTGGACATGGCTTTATACATCAGGCATAGATCACCTCTGAGCAGGCAGTATGCCACTGAGTAGAGCTGGAGTTTCTTTAACCGGGCAGCATATGGCATCTGTTTGAGCCCTTTGATCCTCTTGGTGAGGTACTTTTGGGGTCTTTCCAGTTGCTGCAGGTGTCTGGTAAGGTACATCCCAAAAGGGGCATTGTACTCAATTATGGGCCTGATGAGGGATGAGTAAAGAGGCACGATGACCTCCCCTGATCTAGATGTGATTCCCTTCATGATTAGGTGGGCTGCATAAAATGTTTTTCTAACCACTTTGGCCACATGGTTGTCAAATAAGAGATTGCTATCAACTTGGGTCCCCAGATCCCTAATTACTTCTTCTGTACTTAATGGATTACCACCTATGTGGTAATTTGTGGGCACTTTGTTTTTGCCAAAGGGGGATGACTATACACTTTTTGGCATTTAGCTTGAGGGCCATGGCTCTGGCACCAGTTGTCTGTTTCTGTGAGGCCCTTTTGGAAGATGTTTGTGTTGGCTGGAGAGTCGATTATGGCACCCAGTTTGCAGTCATCTGCAAACTTGGTCAGCCACAGTCCTTCCATGTTGGCCTGTACCTCCGAGAAATATATACCGAACAAGAGAGGTCCCAGGACTGAGCCTTGTGGGACGCCACTTGTAACTGGTTTGGAGTCTGACATATCTCCAGCAATTCTAACCATGTGGGTTCTGTCCTTGAGCCAGTTTGCAACCCATCTAGTGACATAGGGGTTTATATTTAAGCTGGTGAGCTTATCTATAATGCCCGAGTGGGGTATTTTATCGAAGGCTTTTGCGAGGTCCAGGTAGGCTGTGTGGACCACCTTCCCCTCATCAATGGCCTTGGTGACTGTTTCAAAGAAATCGACCAGGTTTAAGAGGCAGGATCTGCCCTTAACAAAGCCAAACTGGGTAGGATCCAGTGTCTGTAGGTCCCCAATATCTTTATTTATGAGGTCCATGATGATCCGTTCCATAGCTTTGCAGACCAAGTTAGTCAGGCCTATGGGGCAATAGTTTCCAGGATCCGTTGAGGCACCACCTTTGTGGAGAGGGACCACTGTTGCTGTACGCCACTCTTTGGGTACATATCCTGTATTAAGGCTGAGATTGAACAGTAGTTTTATGTTTGGGTTTAGCTCTTCTTGGAGTTCATGTAGGACGCAGTCTGGGACACCATCTGGTCCCATTGATGCTGTGTTTTTTGCTTTGGAGAGGGCGGCTCTTACCTGAGCATCTGAGATGTCAGGGGGGGCAGCACTCTGCTGGGATAGATATTTGCCTTTTGGTGGGGGGGGGGGAGTTTGCACTGAACCTGTCAGCTAGGATGTTGGCAATGTCTGTGGGTTTGTTGTATTTTTTGTCATTTTGGACTAATTCTGAGCATATCTGGGAATTCCCACCCAGGTTCCTAACATAACTAAAGAAAGCCTTGTGATTATCCTTAGTGTCCTGTGCAATTTTTCTCTCGAAGCTGGCCTTAGACGATTTTATGAGTGCCCATAGTTTTTTGCTAATACTGATCAGAGAGGCCTTCCCTTTTTGGGATTTTGCTCTATCATGTAGTAGCTTCCTCCTTCTATTGTATAGTTTGTTTATGGCTGGGGTCCACCAGACAGGACGTCTGCCATTGGAGGATTGGGTCTTGGTTTTATTTGGGATTGCATGATTCATGCATTCCTGAAGGTGTTCATAGAATGCGTTTATAAAGGATTCTGCGGTCTGGGACGTATTTTCCACAGGCCTGGGGGCTTTGAATGATTCCACCTCAGTTTTGAGGAGTGTGAAGTTTGCTTTAGAGAAGTTTTTCACTGTGGTTTTCTGGGCAGGGGTTGGGGTCGGGATGTGAATATCCAGTGAGATTTGTTTATGGTCTGATCTTACCAGTGAGGGATATACTTCTGGTCTGGAGCATAGAGTCCCCATGTTGGTGATGATCAGGTCCAGTACATTTTCCCCTCTTGTGGGAGTGGTAACAAGTTGTTCCATAGCATTTGAGTTTATAAATTCTAGGAACCTTTGGGCTAGGGTGTTGGAGCTAGAGTAATGCTCCCAGTCTATGTTTGGGTAGTTGAAGTCGTCCAATATAATGGTGTTTGGAGAGACCTTCATATTTTCCAGTGTTCTCAGGAAGGCCGAGTGGGGTTCCTGGGTTTGGGAGGGTGGTCTGTAGCAGGCTATAAACTGGAAGGCAGTTTTACCCAATGTTAGTTGCACATGGATAGTCTCTGATGCTTTGTGCTGTGCCACCAACCTGGAGGTGTGGATATCTTTGACGAATATTGATACTTCCCCTCCTTTTGTGGTTCGGTCCAAGTTTTGGGGCCGAAAATAATGGTATGAGGTATAACCTGGTAGTGCTGGGGTGCTCTCGGGAGCCTTGAACCAGGTTTCTGTTACTGCACAGATATCGATGTTCTCTATGCTAAGGAGAGTTTTGAGTGCGTGCATCTTGAGGTTTAGACTTCTGGCATTGAGTAGCATTACTCTTAGTTTCTTATCCCTTGTGATACCTATGGAGGTGGGTTTGTCTTTTGAGCCTTGCCTAAAAAAGGCACTATGGGGGTAGCAAGAGCCTTTGCTAATATCCGAAAGCCCAGGGGTGACAGATGCAAGCCGTCCCTAGAGAAGCATTGTGGCTTGTCGAGCATGTCATCCCAGGCTGACAGGCATTGGATCCCCTTTGAATGACACCAATACTTAAGCCAATTGTTGAAATTGATCATCTTGTCTTCATATTGTGGCATCATTTTTGGTGAGGGTAAGATGCTACTCAAGGTCAGGGTCATACCGGCCTGGGCTACATGCTCAGAGAGCTCCTCTATGTCTCTTTTCATGTAGTCCAGGGAGGTACATCTCAGGTCATTCACACCAGCATGGACAATGACTGAGTCATATGTATACTTGCCTTGGAGTGACCTGAATGCTTGTGTTATGTGGCGGATCCTAGCGCCCGACAGGCAGCTCACTGTGACCTTCTCCTTGTTCAGCCGGGTGAGCGGGACATCAGTGTGCCTGACGATAGAGTCACCTATTACAAGTGTATCAGGTGTGTTGTTTAGCCTTAAGGGCTGTGACTGTTCAGCACACTGGCTTTGTGAGCTATGTGTTGCACGTGTTTTGTTTTGGGGTAGTGGTTGCTTGGGTGTCTGCTTTGGAGGTCTCTGCTGCTTAGGCAGATTTTTATTTAGAGCCTCCGAGTATGTTTTTGTGTGTTTATGTGTTTGGTTTGCTGTCGTGGTTGGTCTATGTGAGACTGGAATTGTAGTGAGTGTATTTTCCTTCTCCTCCTGACTGGTTACACCAGTACTGAGCTGAGAGAGCTTAGCCTCCAGTTTGGCTATATGTTTGCATCTCTCACATGTGTTGGAATTTGTTGGGAGGAGGAGAGGGTTGTCTGTGTACATGAGGCAGTTGTAACATTGCCTCAAGATTCCCAGATTCACCAGCTGGACCGGAGAAGAGATTGACAACTGACCTTTGGACATGCTAGAATAGTATTGGGAATTCCTTTATAATTAAAAAAAGGACCAATGGGGAAAAAGGTACTCAAGGGGAGTTTGTGAGGGTGTAGTGCTTTTAATTTTTTAATGCTGACTTTTATAATTGCTTTAGTGAGCAAGTGCCAGGTAACTTAAATGCAATGTGTTACAGGTAACTTAAATGCAAAAACGACAAACAGTAACTTTCTTTCAAGTGAAACAAGAAAATAAGTACAGTAAGCAATGCAGATATCACTAGGGATCCACAGAAGCGCTGAAAAGCCACGTTTTAGGTGGAATTAGTGTTTCAGGGAAATAACAAGCAAACAAACAACAAGCATGTAAACAAAGCTAGATTCAGCAGGCCTGGATCTAGTCTATGCTACAGCAAACAAGGTGTACCAATTTCAGTAAGAAACCGTTCAAATATGCAGGCACTATAAGCCTTTAACCAGAAATTCCCAGCTCAGAAGGGCAGAGTCCAGCCTCTCCTCCCACAAGAGTGCAGACCACGAACCTTCTTAATGTAAAATAACTGGCCTGAAGCCCAAGTGCTTAAACCAGAACTAATACACTTTTAGAATAACAGACACTGAGCCCTCAATCAGCAGTTCCCAACTTAGAAGGATGTAAGCTACCTGTCCTGCCACCACAGTGCAGGCCACAAACCTTCCTAATGTAAAACAACTGGTCTAAGAAGGATGTAAGCTACCTGTCCTGCCACCACAGTGCAGGCCACAAACCTTCCTAATGTAAAACAACTGGTCTAAAGCCCGTGCTTAATCCAAAAGACTTAGAATGATAGCTACACTTTAATCAAGTTACTACCAAGCAGTAATAAATACAATTGAATACTTTAAAGAATGCCTGAATTAGTGCTCAAGTTATACAAACAAAGCTAGATTCAGCAGGCCTGGATCTAGTCTATGCTACAGCAAACAAGGTGTACCAATTTCAGTAAGAAGCAGTTCAAATATGCAGGCACTATAAGCCTTTAACCAGAAATTCCCAGCTCAGAAGGGCAGAGTCCAGCCTCTCCTCCCACAAGAGTGCAGACTACAAACCCTCTTAATGTAAAATAACTGGCCTGAAGCCCAAGTGCTTAAACCAGAATTAATACACTTTTAGAATAACAGACACTGAGCCCTCAATCAGCAGTTCCCAACTTAGAAGGATGTAAGCTACCTGTTCTGCCACTACAGTGCAGACCACAAACCTTCTTAATGTAAAACAACTGGTCTGAAGCCCAAGTGCTTAAACTAAAAGGCTTAGAATGAGTTACACCAAGCAGTAATAAATACAATTGAGTACTTTTAAGATGATGCAAAAGCAAAATAAAGTAGGAAGAAACACAAATACAGTAAAAGCAGATAAATTTTTTTTTCACAACTGAACTTTTTAGGTAACAGAAGGTTGAAACCTGAGACAGCTTTTAAGAAAGAAATTTCAAAAGAACCAATGAGGTGCTTAGTCTAAGCTGTAGTCCAGGTGACCTCAGTCAGCCAATGACCTCAACCAATTCTCTCTCACTGAAATGCCTGATGGCCTTGGCTAAACCAAGATGTCCCTGAATATGTGCTCAGACACACAGCCTCCACAAACACTAGGCCCAAATACAAGCCTGAATATGGAAATGCTACAAATATCCCCACTACTTAGAACAAACTGCAGTAATGTTTCTCACAGCTGAAACGCAGCAGTGAGCCTTTAAATGAAAGTTTTAAACAGCTAAAGGAACCTCTAGAAAAAAAGAGTTTAACTGCAACACGTTATTAGAAACAAACAACCCAACAGATGCTTAATAAAAGTGGGCAATTTCCAGTTAATACCTCACACACAGTGAAACTAGCTAGAAAAATACACAGTACACAAAGTGCGATAAATAACAAAGAAATAAAGAACAAAATAAACAAAAAACAGGATACTTAATGTTATATATTATAGCTCCGAGTTTCTTCAGTGTCCTTCCTTCGATTAGCTCAGTGTGAAAAAAAAACACTTCTCCCAGATACTTGAAGCTATTAACATGTGTCATGAAAGGAGATATTGCCAGCACAGCTATCTGGAATTTTGTAAATAATTATATGTCATTTATAAATATCAACATGATCTATATAAGATGCCTGTGTTACAAATGTATGAGAAATGTATGTCATGTGTATATCAAACTGCTGGTACAGCACTGTGTGTTAAAAAGGTATTTTCTAAAGTGCTTGGGCTTAAAGTGTAACCACAGTGTGCCCGACTGAAGTAGAACATAAATGTACATGCACTATTGTAACTGTTTCTATACATTATAACAGTGGAAACTGAAATATAGGAGGTTAACATAAAAAAATATCTGAAATTAAATTACTTCAAAGACTAGGCCAGAGACATAATGTCTATACTAGGGAGCTTTCTGTGTTGTCTTCCAAGTGAACTAATTACCACCTCTGAAAGTATGAAGGAATGCAATTGTTTTATGACTTCCAGCATCTGTCAAAGATCTGAGGTCTATGTATTTTCACAGGTAGATGCTAAAGACTGCCAGCTTCCAGCAGTGGGAGTTTCACCTGGGATAGAGTCAGATGACAAGAAATTATTTCATTCTGAAAGCTATCCCAGCAGTAATGTTTGAGATATTTATTTGAGAACTCTCTGACAGAGATAGTGCATTCTGTATTCTGTCTTGGACCTGACAAGAACCATTCACCACATCTGTCTTGCTCTGTAAGTATGTTTCTAGGGCATAGTAACTCTCTTAGATATATTCAGAAATATAGCAAAGCTTAGTTTAGATATTTTTCTTTCTTTATTTATTTGAGACTGTCCTGCAATGTTGTTTTAAATATTTCCTGTGATTTTGAACGTTGATGTCACAGTGATTATATACTGAGCATTTTCATGTTCTTTTATTATTTATTATTAAGTATATTTAAACATTTCATTGTGGCTGATCTATCTAGAGATATTTACGTTTTGAGAGTACTTGCATATTATTTGGTGACACAGTGTGGGCCTCTCCTAATAGCCCTGCTGTTGGTCAAACTACAATTTGTATTAATATTAATATTACACAGTAAGATTGGACACCCTTTATTAAGGGCCTTAAATTAGCTGATAAGGAGTTGGCTGGTGGCAGTGATAACTACCTTATAGTCTGGGCAGAAGGGGGCATAGCTAGTAAACCTGTGCCAGCCTTTCCTAGGTGTGTGTGTGTGTGTGTGTGTGTGTGTGTGTGTGTGTGTGTGTGTGTAAATCAAACCTCAAAGAATATGTGTGTCAGCTACTTGGGCAGGGACACAAAGCACTGGTTGGACAGAGAGGGTGCTGGAGGTCTTGGCTTGGCCACTCAGTTGAGATCTCAACTCTATAACTTTGCCAGTGGGGAGTCTTACTTGAGATCTGGAGAAAGAGGGAGACACCAGCCCCAGACTGACTGTGGTCTCTGTGTGCTCTTAAGGGAAATTGCACTTGATGCAGAGAGCTGCATATGGAAGTACTGTGTGTGTGTGTGTGTGTGTGTGTGTGTGTGTAGTTATCCTCTCAGTGTATGTCCTCCACTGTTGGCATTGGTGAGGATTGACACTCCTTGATGACTGGTCCAGTGGTGGGGGTTGTCACATTATTGATTGGCAGTGGTCGGATCACCAGATCACATACTGGGATTCACTGGTGTGGATATTGAACTCATGTAGCCTGGAAACAGTGGTCACTAAATAAGGTGTTTGTACTCTCAAGCAGCCACATGGTAGACATTCAAAGTTTAATATCACAGTAGTTTATTTATTTTCTGTTAGCTTAGTTAGCCGGGGAGAGCAGGCAAGGATGTAAGCAGAGGAGTATGGCAAGCTGACAAAGAGTCAGTTGGTTGAGATGTGCCAAGACAAAGGACTGGTGTATGCCAACCTGACTAAAGCAGAAATTATTGCAGCCTTAACCACAGCTGCATCACAGACCAGCAACCAGGAATACAATAAGACTGGCCTTGGGAATGTACAGCTCTCAGAAAATGGACATTTCAACCTTTCCACAGAGGACTTAAAAATCCATCTGGAATTAAAGAGACTTGAACTGGAGGCCAAACATTTGGAAACAAAATCAGCAGAGAGACTGTGGTGTTTAAAGCCTGAAGAAAATGAGAAACTGTGGTGTTTAGAGGCTGACAAAAATGAGAAACTGGCATTTGGAGGCTGAAGAAAAGGAAAAACAGAAACATGCAATTAAAATCAGCAGAGAGACTGGGATGTCTGGAAGTCGAAGAGAATGAGAGGCAGAGGCAACATGAAAAGGAGATGCTGACTCTTATCCAGGGTCACGGAGATAATGGGGAAGGGAGTAACCAAACCCCAGAAGCAATAAAGTCAGTAAATGTCTTCCACAATTTACAGAGGGTTATCATTTTTATAGTTTTATTTATATGTTTGAAAGGGTCTGTAAGCAGTATAATGTTGACCAAAGGCTTTGGGTACAGTTCCTGACCCCCTTACTACATGGTAAAACTGTAACTGCTGTTTCTAAATTCTCTAATACTGATTGCTTGAATTATAATACAGTTAAAAACTGTTTATTAGAGTGTTTTAACACCTGAGGCTTATAGAGAAAAGTTTCGTAAGCATGGACGCAAAGCAGATGAAAGTGTATGTGAGCATATTGCTGAACTAAGCATTTATTTTCATAGGTGGGTGAGTGGGTGTCAGGTCACCACTTTTAAAGGGTTGGCAGACCTTTTGGTGAGGGACTGCACAGGAAAGTGATACCCAGTGCTGCACATGAGATCTAAGGGAACCCATGGTCGGCAGCTTAAACTGCCCCAACAGAGTCTGGCAGTAACAGGGGAAGCCACTATTTCAGGTACACAGCCATGATCAAGGGTTAAATATTTTAAATGTAACCAGAGGGGCCATGTAGCATATATATGTCCATGGAGGCAAGGTGGGAAACAAAAGGTGGGAGAATCAGTAAGTGGGAATAACAGAATGCCAGCAGTAAGTTGTCTGGAAACTTCAAGGGTACCGAGCTACCACAAGAGATTATATCCTATCTTAGTAGATGCGAGACAGGCCACTGCTAAGAGAGACACAGCCTGTGACTTAACCATTGTGAAGGCTGCAGTGTTTAAAGAGCACTACTTACTTGGGCAGTCTACTCCAGTCAGAGCTTTAGGAGGGACCCTATTCCAAACACCTTTGGCTAGGGTTCACCTTGACTGGGAGGGTGTTAAAGGAATCAAGCAAGTAGGTGTGCTTGAGGATATCCCTGCAGATTTCCTGATAGGGAATGATTTTGATGATGCAGTTACATGCAATCAGGCTTGGAGATAAGCATGTGAGTGTGTTAGCCTGGGGAGGACCCAGACAGACCACACACTTGAAGCCAGGACTGATCTTCAGGGAGGGAGCTACCCTGTAGCAGTGAGACTGAAAGGGAGCCACAGCTGCTCATGGGTATTGATGTTCCCTTGGACAGAGTGACTGCAAGGGCAGAGGTGAGTAGTAGTACCCAGGCTGACAGTGAGGCTTCGCTGTCAGAGGATACCAGACTTCCTGTGGAATGAGATCTGGGAAGGGTTACCAAGAGAGAGAGAGTTGAGACAGGCTCAGCTTTCAAACTCTACAGGGCTTGAAAAAGGTATACAGCGAGGTGCCTGATTCTCAAGGGAAAGGGGGATCTGTATACTGGGACAAAGTGTTACTGTATAGAGAGTGGACTCCTGAGGGAGGGCTGGAGGATGAGAGACTACATCAGTTGGTAGTGCCCAGAGGCTACTGTCTGGCATTTCTAGCCATAGCCCATGACATTCCCTTTCCAGGTCATATGGGCAGAAAGTGTACAAAGAGATGTATTATGCAGAACTTTTATTGGTCTGTGATTTAGCACTGTTCACAGGGTACTGCAGGATCTGTGAACAGTGACAAAAGGTAGGCAAGGCATGCGACAAGGTCAGAGCTCCTTTGATGCCTTTGCCTGTGATTGAGGAGCCATTTCAGAGGGTAGCTATGGATATTGTAGGGCCTCTGAATGCCCCAAGTTCCACAGGAAAGAAGTATATACTAGATTATGCTAATAGATAACCCTGAGGCGGTAGCTGTCTCTTCTGTTGAGGCAGAAAAGGTGGCAAATGCCTTGTTAGAGATTTTCAGCAGGGTAGGCTTCCCAAAAGAAATACTGACTGACAGAGGTGCCAGTTTCATGTCAGAGCTGCTGGCTTGTCTGTGGACGCACTGTGGGGTGAAACACCTAAAGACCACCTCTGACCATCCCCAGACTAATGGTCTGGTGGAGAGGTTAAACTCTACATTAAAGACCATGCTATGGGCATTTGCAGACCAGTTCAAGAGGGAGTGGGACAAATATTTGCCCTATCTGTTGTTTGCTTACAGAGGGATACCTCAGGAATCTACAGTTTTTTCACCCTTTGAATTGCTGTGTGGGCATAGGGTGAGGGGACCTCTAGATTTGATTCACGATGAGAAGGCAGGTGAGTGTGAATCCCACAATGAGTCTGTTGTGGCTTATGTCATAAATATCAGGATAAGACTCAGGAAACTCATGGGCTTGGACCAGGAGAACCTGGCAGAAGCCCAACAGTAGGAAAAGGTCTGGTATGGCAGGAATGCTCGAGCTAGAGAGGATGAGGTGGAGCAGCAAGTTATGATTCTCATTCAGATACAACAAGCTGCAGGCAGCTTGGGTGGGACCCTTCAAAGTGGTAAGGAAGGTAAGTGATGTTAACTACATGGTAAAACTCCTAGGCAGGAAGCAGGGGCACAAACTTTACCATGTGAACATGATGAAACCTTACCATAATAGGGAGGCCCTGGTGCTAAGCATTTGCAGTAGAAGGCAGGAGGAGTCTGAGGGAGAGCTATGCCTGCAGGGAGCCAGCCAGCAAAATCCCAAATTACTGTGGTAGAGCCTAGGGTTGTAGGCATATAATATGACAGTGCAGCACTGCACTGGGGTCAGCAGTGCCAAGGCAGCTGGAATCTTAAGACAGGGAACAGGATAATGTATTTCCAGATAGGCTCATCTCTCTCAAGCAATGTTTCTCAAGGGTCACTTGAAAAACTAGCTTGAGTCTTTGAGGGGGAAAGAAGTGTCATAAAAGGAGATACTGACAACACGGCTATCTGGAATTTTGTAAATAAGTATATGTCATTTATGAATATTAACATGATCTATGCAAGACGCTTGCGTCACAAATGTATTAGAACTGTATGTAATGTGTATATCAAACTGCTCTTACAGAAATGTGTTAAAATGGTATTTTATAAAATGCCTGTGCTTAAAATGTTACCACAGTGTTCCCTACTGGAATAGAACAGAAATGTGCATACCCTGTTATAACTGTTTAAATGTATATATTTTAACAGTGGAAACTGGAATGCAGGAGGTTAACTTCAGAAAAATGGCTGATATTAAATTAATTTATAGGCTAGGACTGATACATAATGTCTGTGCTAGGGAGCTTTCTGTATTGTTTTTGGAATGAACTAATTACTACATCTGAAAGTATGAAGGAATGCAATTGTTTTATGACTTTCAGCATCTGCCAAAAATCTGAGGTTTTTGTATTTTTGCAGGTAGATGCTAAATACTGCCAGCTTCCAGCAGCGGGGGTTTCACCTGGGATAGAGTCAAATGACAAGAAATTATGTAATTCTGCAAGCTATCCCATCAGTAATGTTTGAGATATTAATTTGAGAACTCTCTGAGAGAGAGAATGCATTCTGTATTCTGTCTTGGACCTGACAAGAACCATTTACCACATCTGCTTTGCTCTGTAGGTAGGTTTCTATGGCATAGTAACTCTGTTAGTTGTAGTCCGGATTATGGCAAAGCTTAGTATAGATATTTTTCTTTATTTGAGACTGTCCTGCAATGTTGTTTTAAATATTTCCTGTGATTTTGAACTCTGATGTTATTGTGATTATATACTGAGTATTTTCTTGTTCCTTTATTATTTATTATTAAATATATTTGTTCCTTTCATTGTGGCTGATCTGTCTAGAGATATTTAAGTTTTGAAAGTACTTGTGTATTTATTTGATGGCACTATGTGGTCCAGTCCTAATAGTCTTCCTCTTGGTCAAACTACCATTTGTATGTTAATATTACACAGTAAGATTGGGCACCCTTTGTTAAGGTCCTTAAAGTAGCTGATAAGTAGTTGGCTGGTGGCAGTGATAACTACCTCATAGTCTTGTCGAAAGGAGGCATAGCTAGTAAACCTGTGCCAGCCTTTCCCAGATGTGTATGTGTGTGTGTGTGTGTATGTATGTGTTTAAATCAAACATCAAAGAATGTGTTTATCAGCCACTTGGGCAGGGACACAAAACACTGATGGACAGAGAGGGTGCTGGAGGTCTTGGCTTAGCCACTGAGCTGAGATCTCAACTATATGGCTGTGCCAGTGGTGAGTCTTATTGAGGTTCTAGAGAAAGAGGAGGGAAACAGCCACTGACTAACTGTGATCTGTCTGTGCTCTTAAGGGAAATTGCACTTGATACAGAGAGCTGCATCTGGAAATACTGTGTATGTACTTGTCATCCTCTCAGTGTACAAACCTCAGTGTTGCCAGTGGTGAGGATTGACGCTGTTTGATTACTGGTCCAGTATGGGGTTGTCACAACATGTTCCACTATGTTCCCTTCTATCTCAATTCTCAGCATCTTTTGATTCCATTTGCTGCTATTATAGCAGTCTTATCTGTACTCAGTTTCATGCCATGTGCCTTCAGTTTTGCATTCCATTCCCCTTCCCTTCACAGAAGTTCTTGCTCAGAGTCTGCCTGTAAAGCTGCATTGTCTGCATACAGCAACTTTTGTTGATCTGACCCCTTCAACCTGTTTAATGTAGTCTATCACTGTGAATGAACAGCAGTGGGGTCTGAGCTGAATGCTGATGCATACCAACTCTCATTGAGAACACCTTGTAAGACTGAACATTTTTCGTACTTGCGTCATTGCGTTCTTGTACATAGCTTGCACTAGTTCTATCAAAGTGTCAGGGACTTCGAACTACCTCAGGACTGCCCAAATCAGCTTTCTTGGGACATTGTCATTAGCTTTCTCCAAGTCAAGGAATGCCTAGTTAGACTCTTTCCTCATTTCTTGCTTCTTCTCAAGTATCTGCCTGACTGCAAAGAGTGGATCAGTTGTGCTGCATCCTGACCTAAATCTGAACTGCTCATTTCTTATTTTACTTTCTACTAATCTGCATATTTGTTTATCAGCCACCCTCTCCAGAACCGTCATGCAATGTGATAGGAGTTTGATACCACTATATTGCCCGTAGTTGTGAATGTCCCCTTTGTTCTTCAACAGTGCCACTAATATGCTTATTCTTCAGTTATTTGGGATACACTTTTCTCTCCATACTGCTGAGTGCCCTCAGGAGCCATTTCTCTCCTCTCTCACCCAACATCTTGATCATGTCTGCTGTGACCTCGTCTGAGCCTGCTACTTTCCCCTGACTTCATTTTCCTTGGGACTTTTCTTACTACTTCTATAATGGACTCCTCTTCTCTCACCATAGGCTGTTGAGGGCAGTACAGCATCTGTGGGGTTTTCATTCAGAAGCTGCTGGAAGTACTTCTCCATCTGCCTTTCATGTCCTTTGGATTAGTAAGCAGGCTGTTGTTGAATCCCTTATGAAGGGTGCCTGACTATCATAATCTTTCTGTTTTTGCCCTGCAAAATGATTTTGTTTCTTTGTTCCATCCACTGAATCACTTTCCAGAAGTTGGTAGTGTCTCCTGATGCATTGTTCTTTACTACTACAACTCCATTTTTAGCATCTTTGTTAGCCAACCAGTATTCCTTCCTAGCCTGGTCTGTCCTATCTGCCTCTTTTTTTTCCTGCACTCCTTCTTTCTTATGATGAGTTCCTGGACATCTACATTCCACCACTAGCTAGCTTGACTGCATATCTGTTATGTAGTCCTTACACATGCTGTTTTGAGGTGCTGCCATTCTTCTTCAACTCCCCCTATTTCCTCTTCTGCTTTATCTCCAATCAACTTCCAGGTCTTCAGCCTGGTCTGTATTGACCTTAGAGCCTTCTCTGACCCTTGCTTGCAGCTCATTGTGGCAACCAGTGGTTTATGCTGTGGGCTGACTGTTTTTCTGGGAATAACTTTGCAATCATTGATTCTACCCCAGTGTCCTTTCCTTACTAGACAGAAGTCTATTGGAGTTGGACTTTGGCCACTTGTTTGTGATCTTGTGACTCTCTTTCTTTCTGAACCATGTGTTGTCTGCCATCGAGCCATTTGCCAGACATAAGTCTAGAATGGCCTGTCCTTCTTTATTCCTGCTGTTCCACCCATGTGGTCCAAGGAAGTCTTCATATGCTGTTCTGTCTGTCATGATATGTGCATTCAGGTCACCCAATATCAACACCAGTTCCTGTTGCCCTGCATTATCTAGTAGGTCCTACAAATGCTGTCTGAATGCACTCTTTTCCTCAGTATCACAACCCTGCTGTGGGGCATAGCCTGAGGTTATGAATACTGTTCTTTCATTACACTGGAGTCCAATTGCCATGAGTCTGTCACTAATTCTGATGACATATCTCACTGCCTTCTGTAGCCTCTCCCTCTTCACAATTCCCTCGTCATTTCTAGCCTGTCCTCCTCCTGGGTAGAAGACTCTGGATCCCAAGCCATGTGGTTTTGCTGCACTGCCCTTCCATCTTGTCTCCTGGATAGAAAGCATGTCCAGCCTCCTCCTTACCATTACGTTATCCACTTCCAAGCGTCTTTCTGTCACCTTACCTACATTTAGTGTAGCAATTCTTAGTTCATATTTGGCAGGTTGATTGGTTTTATGTCCAGCTTTTGCTCAACAGAGCTATCCCAGGTAACCCATTCTGGGCAACTGAACACCGGCTGGCCAGTAGCTTATTGACCCAGAGCTGCTGGGCTTTATGGTAGGCACACATTGGTCAATAGGAGCACATACACTCCTCCCACCTTTAACATGAGTCTCTAGCATAGGTCAAAATAGCCCAGGTCCTCAAACCACTTATCACTAGTAAATACCCATACCCATTTTGGCCATATTAGTCAACATGAATCTCCTACAGCCATATTTTACACCATTTATTGACTAACCCTGCCATGGCACACAGTCTGTGATCTGTGTTCTCCTATCCGTGAGGATACTGTCCACCACAGTAGATGCCCAAAGTGGTTGGTCTATTTGGCTCTTCCCCCTCTACAGCACCATCTTGACTTTGTGCTGCTGCCCACAGCTCCATTCTTGGGTGAGTTAGAGATTGAAAAACTCAGCAGTTTTTTTTTTCTTTTTTTTTTCTGGAGGTGGGAAGAATACTACAGACACATGGGGAAAACTTGCAAACTCCTGTCTCAGATTGTGTGGATTTGGGGAGAACTTCAAGGTATCTTTTGCCAGTACCTGCTTTGATGAATCAGTGCTTTTTGGACCCAAGGTGAAAGAAAAGTTGTTCAAGAGTGATGGGTGTGGTGGGGTGGGAACTGATGTTCATTGTGCATACAGCTGCAGTAATCACAGATGGGTTCTCTGCCGTCAGGCGGGTCCTCGGTCGGCCGAATTCCAAAGTCTAGGTCCGGTGTCAGTTGTTGTCGCTTTCTTTCCTGACGTCAATGAGGCAGGGGTATATAAGACACAGCCGACACCATTTTCTTCAGTCTTTTTTGCCGCGCGGTGCCCAAAGCAGAAGCAGTTCGCAAGTGCCGGTCGGCCAGCTCCTGAATTTACGAAAAATTGGAAACTGAAGTCTTCTTTAAAGCTAAGTACCCCGTTGGGGAAACTTTTCTTGCCTCAGACCGATGTCAGAAAAAGTTAACAATTGTATTTCTTGTGGGAAGCAAATACCGCATAAGGATTTCCATTGCCTCTGCATACCTTGTTTAGGCCCAGACTACGACGTCTCGGGCTGTCGCTTTTGCGCTACTTTCAATAAACGCACTATTAAGCATCGGGCGGAGTTCGCCCAACACCTTTTTGGTAAAGCCTTTGATTATAAAATGTCGTCGGAGACTCCGACTACCGTTTTGTCCAAAAAACACAAGGACAAGGACCGACACGCGATGTCTGCGGTCTCCACCGACACCACGCCAAAACTGGCTACACGTGGTCCGGTTCTCAGAGAGATGCCTATGCAGTCCCTGACTACCTATGACACTTCTTTGGCGGTGTCTTCTGTAACCGAGACCGCAGGTACCTCGGCCCATACCCAGACTACAACCACCGAAGCCACTGTGTGTGTTGAGCCTCCTAATGTGGACAGGTCCACTTCCACCCATGGTGTCTTTAGACCCTCATCTTCCTTTTCCATTAAGGCCTTTACTAAGTCCAAATCAGCCAGGCATCCCAAGAGGCCTGTTGCACAGGGCCCATCTCCAGGCCCCATGCCTAAAAGGCAGATGCTTAAAATGGCTGAGGATTTAATTACTCTTATCAGGGGTTCCCAACCCCCTCCAGACAAGAGACCCAGCGTGGAGGAAGATTCTCCCTCTTCTGATCAGGGCTCCATTTTTTCAGAACATTCTGATGTAGAGGAACACTCTTACTCCCCTTTTGAAGATTCTGATGCAGAGCAGTCCATTCCTTCTGTATCTCCTCCAGAGGATTTTTCTTTTGGGGAAACCTTGCACACCTTGAGGGAACACTTCCATTGGGAAGGCCAAGACTTTTCTGATTCCAAGAAAAGACTTAGGGAATTTCTTTTGTTACCTCAACACAGACCTCTGGCGATACCTCCTGTCTTGGACATACTTGATGATGTTTATTCGGAGGCTTGCCTTAATCCGGATTCCCTGCCTCCTGCCCCAGTCAAGCCTGATAGGTACTACAGAGTTCCTAACTCCCACCAATTTCTTTACAAAAGCCATAATGCTGACCCTGAAACCATTTCTCAAGGCCCCAAGGGAATGAAGGCCTCTACTGCTAAGAATCCACTACCTTCCGAAAGAGAGTCAAGATCCTTAGAAAGGTGGGGGAAAAAGGTATATACCTCGGCCACCCTAGCTATGAGGGCCTTAAATTGTCAGTTTCATATGCTTAAATATCATCAGTTTCTGTTATCACAGTTAAGGAATAAAATGTCTCAACCTGAACAACCAGATTTGAAGGAGTTGCAGGATATGATGCACAGTGCAGAACAAGTGGGTAAACACACCTTACAATGTGGCTATGACGCCCTAGAGGCCTCAAGTAGAGTTGCTGTTACAGGATCAGTCATTCGTAGACATGCCTGGCTTAGGGAACAAATCTTGCCTGATCATGTGAAAGCTAAACTACTAGATGCTCCTTTACAAAAGGATGTGCTATTTGGTACTAATGCTGAGGAGATACTATGGAAAATGGAAGAAAAAGCCAAATCTACGCAAACTGTCAAAGCTTTTCTACAGGTTCAACCACCACAGTTTAGCAGAAATTGGCCTTCTAAAAACTGGTCCTTTCCAGCCACGGACAAGCCCCAAAGAGGTAGATACAGGTGCACAAGGGGCAGAGGACAATCACAAGGATCATATAGAGGCAGACAATGGCAAACTCCAGCACCAAGAGCTGGCGAAGACAGTGCACAACAATACAGGAAACAAACCCAATGACTTCCTCCTGTTCATGCCAAGCAAGTCTCAGCTGGCAGCACCCTTGGGAGGAAAACTGGCATTATTTACAAGCAATTGGCATATTGTCACAACAGACAAATGGATCCTGGACATTATAAACAGAGGCTACAGATTTCATTTTCACACTCTTCCAAAAATGAGAGGCATGCCAAACCTGCCACACAATCAAAGGGCAGAGGCACAACTACAAATTTCAAAGCTTATAGACATGAAAGTTATTCAAGAGGTACCTACTCACGAACAAGGTCAAGGTTTTTATTCCAGGCTATTTCTGGTACCAAGGAAAGGAACCGAATGGAGACCCATTTTGGACTTATCCATCCTAAACACATTCTTACTCGTACCAAAATTCAAGATGCTCACATTACAGCAGCTTCTTCCCATGCTGGGCAAGGAGTTTTGGCTGGTAACATTGGACCTCAAGGAGGCATACCTGCATGTCCCAATCAGACAAAGCTGCAGAAGATACCTCAGATTTCTTGCAGGTTCAATTCACTATCAATTCTCTGCATTGCCCTTTGGCTTATCTACTGTGCCCAGAGTATTCACGAAATGCCTGGCATCAGTAATTGCCTACTGCAGACTTCAAGGGATACAAATGTACCCTTATTTGGATGACTGCCTGATCCAAGCGGACAGCAAGCACATACTTCTGGAACATCTGGCTTATGTAACATGGTTACTGAATTCCCTGGGATACACAGTCAACAAAGAGAAATCCAGGCTAACACCATCTCAGAAAATAACTTTCCTGGGTGCCAACTTGGACACAAACACCTAGATGGCCTATCTTACACCAGAAAAACAGGGGCAACTAACTCAGTACTTCAAAATACTAGCAAATTGTACCAGGCTTACTGCAAGGAAAATCCTGCAGGCTCTGGGCTTCATGGCATCTTGCATTCTTTTAATCCCATGTGCAAAGTTGCATATGAGGAAACTTCAATGGTACCTAAAAACCTATGGTCTCAACACAGCCACAGTTTGGAAACAATAATACCAATAATTCCATGTTTGCAAAAGGAATTTCTATGGTGGGCCCAAGCATGTCAAACAAACACAGGTCTCCCATTCTGCAAGCCTCAAGCAAATCAAGTCATCACAACAGACGCCTCAGATTACGCCTGGGGGGCGCACATGACAGACAGGTGCATTCAGGGCAAATGGTCCCAAAAGGAAAAGCACCTTCACATCAATCAGAAAGAAATGCTAGCAGTGATAAATGCAATTACAGCTTTCAAGGACCTCCTGCATCCAGGACAATTATTGATAAGAACAGACAACACCACAGTAATGTGGTACATAAACAAACAAGGAGGAACACATTCATACCCCCTGTGCAGACTAGCCATGACACTTTGGAACTTGGCTCTGGAATGGCAAATCGAACTTCAGGCACAGTACTTGCCAGGTTTGGAAAACACGCTGGCAGACAATCTAAGCAAAAATATGACAGATCCACACGAATGGAAGTTGCATCCTCAAGTGTTTACAAAGATAATCCAAGCGTGGGGGAGGCCAGACATAGATCTCTTCACCTCCCACAGGAATCATCAATTGGAAAAGTTCTGTTCAAGGACCTTTCATCCAAAGGCCTGGAGAGTGGACGCCCTTTCATTCAGTTGGACAGCATGGACAGTTTACGCTTTCCCACCTCTGCCTCTTCTGCCCAAGGTACTCTTGAAAGCAAGAGCAGACAGACTGAAGATGATACTGATTGCTCCAGACTGGCCAAGACAACACTGGTACCCACTCCTGAGGAGCCTAACACATACTCCTCCCTGGTCCCTACCTCTAATGCCTCTTCTGCTGACTCAGCACAGCTACAAAACTCTTCACAGTCAGCTGAAAACACTCAATCTCGCTGCATGGAAAATTCCTTAACACCACAACATACCCTACTCCCCAAAGAGGTGCAGGATGTCATTTTGGAGGCCAGAAGGCCATCTACTAGAAAGGCTTACTCTGCAAAATGGAAACGGTTTTGCTCTTGGAATGAGAAAAAAGGCCAGGACCCTAGAAAACTGAATTTGCCTCAGGTATTACAGTATCTAGCTGAGCTGCTGAACAGTGGACTTTCATTTTCCTCCATAAAAATCCATGCCTCAGCCATTTCTGCAGAATTCAACACTGATCCACCCTTATTCTCTCACCCACTCTTAAGACAGTTCCTCAGAGGGGCTAAGAATATAAGACCACCAAGAAAACAACCAATAACAGCCTGAGATCTTAATTACATTCTAGAAAAATTAACATTGCCTCCCTTTGAACCAGCTGCCTCAACAGATTTGCAATATTTGTCCTGGAAAACAGCCTTCCTTCTGGCCATTACCTCAGCTCGTAGGGTTTCGGAACTACAAGCCCTCATGGCTGTGCAGCCCTTTCTCATCTTCCATTAGGACAGGGTTTCTCTTCGAACCAACCCGTCATTTATGCCTAAAGTGGTATCCAGGGTAGCTTTATATCAAGCCATACACTTACCTACCTTTTACCCCAATCCTCAAAACAAAGGGGAAAGGCTGCTACACTCCTTAGATATCCATAGACAGCTACGTTATTATTTGGACAGAACAAAGCCTTTCAGGAAATCAGACCAACTTTTTGTGTCCTATGCTGTAGGAGCTCAAGGGTAGCCAGTTACCAAACAGACAATTTCAAAAAGGATAGGCCACTGCATACGGTTTTGTTACTCCTATCATGGAAAATCTGTCCCTACAGGCATCAGATCCCACTCCACCAGGGCCACAGCTACCTCTACAGCCTTCCTCAGAGGAGTTCCTACCAAAGATATTTTGGAGGCAGCCACTTGGAGTTCTGTGCATACCTTCATAAAACACTACCACCTGCCTTTATATTCCAAAACCAGAGCAGGCTTTGCCACTGCTGTGTTGCAGGGCATTCTGGCTCATCCCAGTTCCACCTAGTGCCTACCACCCTGTGCGTAGCTTTGGGATTCTACCCATCTGTGATTACTGCAGCTGTATGCACGATGAACATAGTACAGTTTTGTACCTACCATAAATGTAGATGTTCGAGTGCTAATACAGCTGCAGTACAGTTTTCCCTCCCTCCGTCCCCTGTTGGTAAAGGCCTAGGGCCTAACCCCTCTTCATACAACCTGATTGGGTTATCCTTCTGTGGTATATTTGCTTGCAACTACTGATTTTTGATTATATTGCATTGCATGTATATAAATATAATTTATGTATTGCCTTCCTTCTGGGGGCACCTGACATCTGGGGCAAGAAAGACTGAAGAAAATGGCGTCGGCTGTGTCTTATATACCCCTGCCTCATTGACGTCAGGAAAGAAAGCGAGAACAACCGACGCCGGACCTAGACTTTGGAATTCGGGCGACCGAGGACCCGCCTGACGGCAGAGAACCCATCTGTGATTACTGCAGCTGTATTAGCACTCGAACATCTACATTTATGGTAGGTACAAAACTGTACTTTTCTGCTGTTGGTGTCAAATTTTCTTCCCGCAGAAGACCTTTTCTGGGAGCCAAAAGGGTGTGTAGAATTTTTGGTCTTACAAATCCCAACACCAAACCTTTGAATAATGTTCAGAGAGAAGGTCCTTCAGATGAAAGACTTCTTCAAAGGACACCACCCATGAGGAAGAGGTGGTCCATAAAATCCTTCTGTCCTTCTCAGTTGTTGGGTTATCTATCCTTGTGATGGATCACAGATAGCAAACTATCACTCAGAAGCTTCTCCATTGCTCAAGCCTCCGCCTTTTGTAACAATGCAGTGTGCCTCTTCTTGTCTTCCAATTCTTGTTTGCTGGTTTTAGCACCAGATAATCCTCCAACACACGGCTCAATGATTTTTGGATAAGTGATTTTTTTGCTACTACTACTACTACTCTGGCCAGTTCCATAACTTCACCATTATTTTAGCAGTTTGTTCCAGATGTTTGACTATTTTAACTTCGTAGTGAATATAAATATTATATTCACTTCTCCTCGAGATAACTTCAGAGACCCACCTAAGCCTATGGAAGTCTTTTCTGACAGGAAAAGTTTTGTGTATTCTGTTACTTTCCTTTTCTTTCTTATTACCGGATAATTTCTTTCCTTTTTCTTCCATTTATCTCACTGCCCAATATGAAATATCTGAATCACTTGCTTCACATTTCGTGATCAATAGAAGGAACAAGTTAACACTTAAGGGCCTTCTCTTTGCTGTAACAGAAGGCTCAGCAGATGACTCTGCAGTTCAGCCTTTTAAACTTCTGAAAAAGGTCAAGGTAAAGCTTCAGAAAAAAGATAATCTAAGGAAAATAAAAGAATAAAATAAAGACAAATAAATAAGAGGCATTAGGACAATTACATTACCTCTTCTCCTGCTCCTAAAGTGCCCAAGCCAGCTTCAACAGCTTCTGCTTCTGTTCCAAGTGTGATGGAGCCTTCTAGATCTTCTGTGTTAATGGCTGTCACCACTGAGCTGATAGTGATTCTTGATAGGTCCCTGAGAAAAGACTTGTCAGCTATTCATCTGAGAGGAGCTCTTGAAGTGTATGGGCTCCAGCCCCCCCCCCCCCCATTATCCTCATTTAGATGTACCAGGTCTACCAGAAGCTTGGTATACATAAACTGGGACAGAATGATGAGGGCAGGTTTTAAAGCTCAGATAATTATGGGTGTCAAACTGTCTCCCTGTACTACCAAGGCAGGTTTAGACGCTGAAACCAAACCCAGTTCTTCCCCAGTTGGTGTAGATGGCACCTCATCCATTGACACCCAAACTGCATCACACATATTCAACTATGAAACTAATGTCTCAGAGCTCCCATTGGTGCCAGCCAGCTATCTGTTTGTGACTGGCCATCAGGTAAGGTACTAGGGTATGCAAAAATACACAGAGAAAAAAGCATATCAGTATCAAAGAGATAATCACAATAATTGTAGCTACAAAAGACTTCAAATGGGTGCAGCAGTTGTAGATCTTGCTTATTTTCACAGACAGTACAACAGTGATGTGGTATATTTCTTTTTGGGGGAGGAGGGTCCCACTCAATTCTTGTGCAGGCTAGTCATGGAGGCATGATACTTGGCTCACAAGTTGGGTATAATCATCATGGCATCTTACATCTCTTCTCAGGAAAATATCCTGGCAGACCCTCACAAATGGTTGTTGAACATGGATGTATTTCTGTATTTCACCCACAGGTAGGTGTGCCAGAAGAAAATATTTTTTGTTTCCCTGGAAAACAAACAGTTAAAATAATTTTTGCACCAGGGTACCAACCACAGATACCTGGACAATATATGGCTTGTTAATAAATTGGGCAAGTCTGTTTCTCTACATCTTTCAAGTTCCTAGATCATAGATCCCTTTTGGCCAAGACAGCACTGTTTCTCCCACCCACTGAGTATAGTAAAGGGCAAAGCCTGCCTCAGTGTGTAGAATTCTTGATCCAAAACAAATCTTATACACCCCAACCTGAAGACCCTAAGGCTGACAGCATGCATGATGTAGCTATCATTCTGTTTAGCTGCATGTTTTCTAAGGACTCACTTTCTATCTTAATGGAGGCTAGGAGTTCAAGTAGAAGAAAATGATATCTAACTATTTAGCTAAAGAGATTACCTCTTTGGTGCCTGAGATAGGGCCTGGATTCTAAGCATTCTTCCATGTCCTCGCCGTTTGGATAGCTGTTAGGCCTTTACAAGTCAGGGTTGCCTCATGCCTCTGTGAAGATACATGCATTTGTGTTTCCAGACTACCTCCCTTGGTCCATCTTTATTCCTTGTTGCCAATAAAGGAATTTCTAAAGGGGCTATATCTGAGGATCACATGAAAGCAACCACTTCACCATGGGACCTCATCTATGTGTTAGAGAACTAAGTTAACTTTGCCACCCTTTGAACCAACAAGTGCTGCATCTCCCCATATACTTTTTCTGGAAGATTGCCTTTTTAGTAGCTATTATCGTTGCAAGAAATATCTCAAAACACTTTATTCATATGTGTAAAAACATTTCTCATCTTTCACAATGACAGGTTGATTCTTGGTGCCATTTCCACTTTCTTGCCTAAAGTGATAACAAGGGTGTCTCAAATCAGGTCATTAACCTTTGTGTGTTGTACTCTACTCTGCAGAAGAAGGAGGAAGGATCTTGCACACCCTGAATATGCATTGGCAACTGAGATTTTTACCTTGAAAGAACTAGAACAGAAAGGATATCAGACCACTTATTCATAGCATTTGCAAATGGTGGAGGGCAAGCCTGTTTGTAAGCATCTTCAATTTGCTGTCTGTCTCTCTCTCTCTCTTCCTGTTGCTCTTTCCCAACTGCCCTAGGGGATGTGAGAGCACATTCCACAAGAGCCACAGCAGCCACTAATGCCTTCTTAGAGGGGTCAGCACCCAGGCCAATTTTGAAGCAGCTACCTGGTCATCTGCCCACACCTTCTCCAAGCATTATCATCTGGATATCATCTCCAGAGCCAGGTAGGGATTGTTTAGGTATCCTACAGGTTCTACTGCAGCCCACACTTTCTCTGGATCAGCAGGTCCATAAGCACTGGAAAGCTTTGCAAGTATTAGCAGTATTGCAACAGTGAACAGTGTGATGAAAGTGGTGCAGCTGTGTTAGGAACTCACCATAATTGTAGATGTGCGAGCATGTTCACTACTGCAGTAATATTTGTGTGTTTGTGAGTAGGTACCCAGTCACCATCTCCATCCCTTCTCTTTTACTCCTACATGGAACTCCCCTCCTTAAGTTTACATTGATACCCAAAAAAGGAAGCTTTGACTGGGCTGACATTCTTGGCAGCATACAACTGGATGGCTTGTGCTCGAATGTCATCCCAGACACCTGGAAATAACGAGGACAAGAAAGACCTAAAGATGGTATGGGTGGACATGTCTCTTGTACTATATACTTGCTGATGTCCAGGTGGGATACACTGCCTGGCCAGAAGAAGGAAGGCTGAAAATCTGTAAAAGTTGGGTGGAAGTTGGGCTTCCTTTGTAGAAGTCCCAAATGTTATCACTAGTTAATAGTGAACATACCCAAACATTTACAAATATCATAAGTTCCTAATACAACTATATTTTCCACATCTAAAAAGTAAGATGTATATAGGAGTGCAAACTGTAACTGTTATAGAGACTGTGTGAGGCCACAATGGTGTATATGTGGACTATATAAGATGGCTCAAAGTTTGAAAAAAATGGTTTGAGAGAAATGTTTGATGTAGGTGTTAATGTCTTAAGTGGACCAGGAAACAGAAGAATAGCCTTGTAGACAAGTGTATCCTGGGTGGGCACTGTACCTCTTTTATTTATTTATTTTTCAGTTGTTCCAGGCTTGGTTTTCCAAGGCTTTGTTTTGGAGCTAAGTCAGAAACCAAGTCAGAAATGGAATTATTTATTTTTTTTGATTTTATGGAAAATAACCTATTGTGAGTGAAACTTGTCAATCCCTATAATATCTGTCATACATCTGTGAACTCAGACCAAAATTGCGTTAGTCTGGGACAACGCCCATATGTAAGGGAGATGTACAGTACCTGCCCCACATGGAAGGATACAGGTACTAATAGGTTCATAGGTTGGTACTGGGCTATCTGCCCGAAGGCATATATTAGCCCAGCCACGTTGTGCAGTATTCACCGCCCCTTTAGTAGTTCCCTAGACCCTTGTACTAGCAGCTAGTACCCTTGGCCCCTATCTAGTAGTGCTGTTGGTGTGATCTCCGGTGTAAACTTTCTGTTACCCATCCACTCATCAAGGTTCCTCTTGAAGAGTGATAGTGAGGAGCTCTGTCTTATGTAGATCGGGACCCTGTTCCATAGTAAGGGAAGTCTCTGAAGGAATCTATCCCTCCAGCATGTTCTATTCATTGTTGTGTTGAGGTTTATATCCCTAGAGCGTGTAGCTCGAGTAGATTTGGTTTTGCTAAGATGGAGCATGTTCAACAATTCTGGGTTGGACATGGCTCTGTACGTTAGACAGAGATCGCCTCTGAGAAAGCAGTATGCAACAGAGAACAGTCTTAGCTTTTTCAATTGTGCTGCATAGAGCAACTGTTTGAGGCCAGTAATCCTCTTAGGTAGGTACCTTTCTGGTCTCTCCAGCTGCTGGAGATGTCTAGCCAGGTACATTACAATTGGTGCATTGTACTCAATAATAGGTCTGATGAGGGAAGAGTAGAGGGGCACCATTACATCCTTAGATCTTAATGCGAACCCTTTCGTGATCAGATGGGTCATCATACTGGGAGACTTCAACTGCCCAAACATAGATTGGGTACATTATTCTAGCCCAAATACCCTAACCCAAAGGTTCCTGGAATTCATAAATTCAAATGCACTGGAACAACTAGTCACCTCTCCCACTAGGGGAGATAATATACTAGACCTGATCATCACAAACATGGGGACAAAATGCTCCACACCGGAAGTATACCCCTCACTAGTGAGATCTGACCACAAACTAATCACCCTGGATATACATATCCCACCTCCACCCCCAGCACAAAAGACCACAGTGAAAAACTTCTCAAAAGCAGACTTCACTCTTCTTAAGACTGAGATGGTATCCTTTAAGCCCACTGTGCCAGTGGATACCACATCCCACAATGCTGAATTCTTCACAAATGCTTTCTTTGGACATCTCCAAGAATGCATGGATCATGCAATCCCAAACAAATCCGAGTCCCTCTCCACCAAAGGTAAGCGTCCTGTCTGGTGGACCTCAGCCATAAACAAATTGTATAACAAAAGAAGGAAGCTACTGCACGTCAGAGCAAAATCCCATGAAGGGAAGACATCTCTGATCAACATTAGCAGAAATCTACGTTCTCTCATAAAAACATCCAAGGCCAACTTTGAGAGAAAAATCGCTAAGGACACTAAAGATAACCACAAAGCCTTCTTCAGCTATGTTAGAAACCTGGGTGGAAACCCTCAGATATGCTCAGAGTTGGTTCACAACAATATAAAATACACTGAACCCACAGATATTGCCAACATTCTGGCTGACAGGTTCAGTGCAAATTTCTCCCCTCCTTCACCCCCAAAAGAAGAAATACTTATCCCAGCTGAATGTAATCTCCCTGTCATCTCAGATGTCCAAGTGAGAACTGCCCTAAACAAAGCAAAAAACACAGCATCAATGGGACCTGACGGTATCCCAGGTTGCTTGTTACGTGAACTCCAAGAGGAGCTAAACCCACACATAAAAATGCTATTTAACCTTAGCCTTACTTCAGCATATGTACCCGAACACTGGCGTACAGCAACAGTGGTCCCACTCCACAAGGGGGTGCCTCTACAGACCCTGGAAACTACCGACCCATAAGCTTAACCAGCCTGGTCTGCAAAGCTATGGAAAGAATCATTATGGAACTCATAAACAGAGACATAGAGGACCTACAGACACTTGACCCCACCCAGTTCAGCTATGTAAAGGGCAGATCCTGCCTTTTAAACCTGGTTGACTTTTTCAAAACAGTCACTAGAGCCATTGATGAGGGCAAAGCAGTCCATACAGCATACCTGGACTTGGCTAAGGCCTTCGACACAATACCACACTCAGGCATCATAGATAAGCTCAACAGCTTAAAAGTAAACCCTTATGTCACTAGATGGGTTGCAAACTGGCTAAAGGACAGAACCCATAAAGTTAAAATCATTGGAGCAATGTCAGACTCAAAGCCAGTCACAAGTGGTGTCCCACAGGGATCTGTCCTGGGACCCCTCTTGTTTGGCATTTATTTCTCAGATGTTAAAGCAAACATGGGAGGGCTGTGGCTGACAAAGTTCGCAGATGACTGCAAACTAGGCACCATAGTCGATACACCAGCAGATACACACATCCTACAAAAAGGCCTCACAGAAACGGACAACTGGTGCCGGAGTCACGGCCTTAAACTAAATGGCAAAAAATGTATAGTCATCCCCTTTGGGAAAAACAAAGTACCCACAAATTATCACATACACAGCAACCCAATGAGTACGGAAAAAGTAATCAGAGACCTAGGGACCCAAGTCGACAGCGACATCTCATTTGACACCCACGTTGCCAAAGTGGTTAGAAAAACATTCTACCTTGCACACCTCATCATGAAGGGATTCACATCCAGATCCAAGGATGTCATTGTACCCCTATATTCCTCCCTCATCAGACCCATGATTGAGTACAATGCCCCATTTGGTATGTACATCACCCGGCATTTGCAACAGCTGGAGAGACCACAAAAGTACCTCACCAAAAGGATCAAGGGTCTCCAACATATGTCTTATTCTGCCAGACTAAAGAAACTTCAGCTCTATTCAGTAGCATACCGCCTGCTCAGAGGTGATCTCTGCCTGACGTACAAGGCCATGTCCAATCAGGATCTGATGGACATGCTCCACCTCAAAAAATCTAAATCCACCAGAACCACGAGAGCTAAAGACCAAAACCTTGGCACAAGTATGAATAGGACATGCTGGAGGGATAGATTCATAACCCAGAGGCTTCCCATGCTTTGGAACAAGATCCTAGTTCGTATTAGGCAGAGCCCCCTCACTGACTCTTTTCAAGAGAAATCTTGATGAGTGGATGGGAGATCGTAAGTTTACCCCGGGGATCACATCTGTGTCACTGCTAGACAGGGGGCACAGTAAATTAATTCTATTATATAAGGGGACCTTCATTGTGTCACTACTAGACAGAGGCACAGTATTCTAAATTTATTCTGTACATTTTTTGTACCACTTGATGGGGTGGCAAAAGCCACATCACTATGGCTAGGCTTACAAATGCCCCAGGGCAGATAGCCTAGTACTATACTATGAAACTATGAAACTATGAAACATAGAAGGATTTTCTAGCCACTTTGGCAACATGGTTATCAAAGGAAAGCTGACTATCTACTTGGGTCCCTAGATCCCTTATTTCTTCTTCAGATTTCAGGGGATTACCTCCTATGTTGTAGTTTGTGGGTACTCTGTTTTTTCCAAAGGGGATTACTACGCAATTTTTTGCATTTAGCTTGAGACCATGGCTTTGACACCATGGATCAGTCTCATTTAGGCCCTCCTGGAGGATCTCCATGTTTGCCAGAGACTCTATTATAGCACCCAGTTTGCAGTTGTCCGCAAACTTAGTCAGCCACAGCCCTTCCGTGCTTGCCTGTACTTCTGAGAAGTATATGCCAAACAGGAGGGGCCCCAGGACAGAGCCCTGAGGCACACCACTCATTACTGGTCTGGATTCGGACATAGATCCCACTACTCTTACTTTATGGGATCTGTCTGAGAGCCAGTTTGTGATCCATCTTGTGACGTAAAGGTTTATGCCCAGGCTGGTGAGCTTATCAATAATACCTGAATGGGGAATGGTGTCAAATGCTTTAGCAAGGTCAAGATAAGCCATGTGTACCTCATCTATAGCCTGAGTAACTGTCTCAAAGAAATCCACCAGGTTCAGGAGGCATGATCTGCCCTTCACGAAGCTGAACTGTGTGGGGTCCAGTGACTGGAGGTTCCCAATCTCTCCATTTATGAGTTCCATAATGATTCGCTCCATAGCCTTACAGATCAGACTGGTCAGGCTTATTGGTCGGTAGTTCCCAGGGTCAGTTGTGGCCCCACCCTTGTGTAGCGAGACCACCACTGCCATGCGCCATTCTATGGGCACATATCCTGTGGAGAGGCTGAGACTGAACAGGGTATTAAGATGCGGGGTTAATTCCTTTTGGAGCTCACGTATGACACAGCCTGGGACACCATCTGGTCCCATGGAGGCAGTGTTTTTAGCTTTAGATAGAGCCTTGTTAACCAATGTATCAGTAATAATTGGACTTGCACAATCCCCTAGAATGGTAATAGGCCCTGTAGGTGGTGAGAAATTTGCACTGGACCTGTCAGCCAAGATGTTGGCAATGTCAGAAGGGTCAGTGTATTTTGTTCCATTTTGTACTAGCTCAGAACAGACCTGAGCATTGCCATTTAGGTTTTTGACATAGCCATAGAAGGCCTTATGATTATCCTTGGCAACTTTCTTTTAAAAATTAGCTTTAGTTGACTTGATGGGGGCCCTCAATTTCTTACTAATGCTGATCAGGGATGATTTTTCTACTTGAGATTTGGCCTTTTATTGTATAAGTCTCCTCCTTCTATTGTAAAGTTTGCTTATGGCCGGGGTCCACCAGACTGGTTTCTTCTTGCTTGAGGAAGGAGTATTGGTTTTATTTGGGATAGCACAGTCCATGCAATCCTGAAGATGCATATAGAGTGCCTTTTAATCTACCATGATAAAAGCTAATTACCTGTGGGATGTAGTATATATTTTAAAAAGTATGGATGCATGATTCATTGGGACTTGCTGGACTTGGTGTCCTGCTCAAGTAACCCGCACCAATATTATAGTAAGTCAGAACTAGAGTTGTAATAATTTAGAAAAGCAAAGTACAGATCCCTGATGCCCTTTGCCAATAGGCAGACGCCCACCTGCATCTTTCAGAGAAGTTGAATATTGCAGCAGTGGTGGGAAGGAAACTAAGGCCTTAACCTTATGGAGCTGGTTCCTGAAAAGTTAGTAACCATGATACACTGGCTACCTTATTATTTTCAGTGAAGTCAGCTCTCATTTTAGAGAAACCTATAAGTAAGCTCTAATAATATGAAAACAATTAACTGTGAAGCAGGAGACCACAAGGCTTAGTTGTCCAATTAAAAAATAAACTAGAGCAACTAATATTATATTATATGAGTCCCCTTCAGTGGATCAAACTTTTAAAAGTTCGAAGAGCATATGGCTGAGACCATATGATTGAACTTTTAAAAGCTGGAACGCTCTGAATGGAGATCCTCGTACAGTGCGGAATGGGAAGATTTCCCTTTTCCGCAATGTAGTGCAATCTCGGAGTTGATATATTTAAGTAGCAGGGGATGGCTGCAAATATTTAGTTTTGTTTTTTTTTTTTTTAAATGTTCGAACTTTTAAATGTTCAGTGTTATGGTATCAGCCATATGCGCTTCAAACATTTACAAGTTCGATTGACTGAAGTAGATCCATTATATTATATTATATTATATTATATTATATTATATTATATTATATTATATTATATTATATTATATTGCTGGTCCAGCACTGCCAGTGTTAAGGTCAGAGGTATATTCCCAAAGCCTGGCATTAAATTTCGTGAGACACGGGGAAAGGGGTCAAATCCAAATCAGACAGCCCTCACTTTGTTTTTTGTTATTTTATAGCTACCCAAGACTTTGTTAGTCTCCCTCCATATCACAATGCTTCCAAAGCCACGAAGGAGGCAAGCCATAAAACTAGGAAACACATGTATATGAGGAAGGATCCCTTTACCTCTGGCTTGCCAGGAGGATTAAAGTGCTGAAATGTATGAAGTGTTTTTTACCCATCCATATGAAGACCAACGTAGATTTATTTAGCTCATCAAACTAAATGTTCATCAAGGGAGGCAACATCATTTGTATACCTTTCTTGTGCTAATGTTCCTGACCAGGGATTATATACCATTTGCTTTAAATCGTCATAGTTTATTTTTTTCTTGTCACTATGTCAGTGGAAGTCCACAAATCCAAATATAGAAACCCTTCAGAAGCTATAATAATGATAGATTCCTTTGGTTTAAATTATAATGAAGAAGGGCTGAAGTATAAAGGCGCTGTCTGTTAGCTGATTTTGAAAATGGAGTTGCCAGCTATACTCCTCTACAAAAGTCCACTGCCTGGGTAGAGATTCTCACTGGTTTCTTAGTAGTATGAGGATGAGAAGGCCATCAACATCTGTCAATAACAAAATCTCTATTTTTCCTTGCTTTTCTCCTCTAAGACAAAAAGTTGAAATAAACTTTAAATTTTAACCACATGGAAATCTTCATTAGAAAAAAAGGTGAGCATTTGTTTTCATTTTGGTATATATTAGTTTTTCTCAGGCAAAATATTATCATGTACAACATGCTCCCTTTTTCAATGACCATTTAAAAGTTCAATTTACACGTGACAGTCTTTTTGCACACTGTGTGTTCAAAATAACTGTAAGAAGGTAAGAAACTTTCCTGTATAAACAAATATTTTGAATACACTTTACTGTGATTTTAAATATTAAGAAGTTAAAGAAATGAGTTCTAATGGCAGAAAATGTTTGTGCATATTTCCTCTGTAATAATTAGCATACTATTTTTTCTTCAGATAAGTATAAGGAGTTCAAAATCTTTAAATGTATAAACAAACATTTTGAAAAAAATGTTCAGGGACCTTTAAGAAATTAAAAGAAATTATCTTTAATGGCAGCTGGCTGGCTAGTCCTTGTAGTAAGCCTTTCCAGTTCTTTGGGCTTCCTACCACTAAGGTTTCCAGCTAGTCTGGTCTAGACAGGCAGTTGAGAGTGAGAGAGAGAGAGAGAGAGAGAGAGAGTGTGTGTGTGTGTGTGTGTGTGTGTGTGTGTGTGTGTGTGTGTGTGTGTGTGTGTGTGTGTGTGTGTATGTGTGTGTGTACATTTTGGAGGGTGCATGTTGATGAATAGGTATTATACCATGACCCCCCATTAATATTCCAAAACGTGCACGCTGATTGGCCAGCGTGCACATTGTAAATCGACTTATACTAATGGAAAAAGGTCCGGTCACCCGGACTTTTTCCATTAGTATAAGTCTTTTTAAAAACACTGTCTTGCTATGTTAAAGGAGTTTACGGACATCTCCGTTGCTTATTTTAAAGCTGTCTCGCTATGTTAAACCCATTTAACATAGCGAAACAGTAAAAAGCAACAGAGATTTTGCTTTCTCCGTTGCTTTTGGCCACAGCTCTGATGTACTGCGTAGGCATGCGCAGTACATCAGGACTGCCGCGGATACCAGACAGCTGCGGAAGGGCAGCAAAGAGGCATTATACAATGCCATTATTTAAGAAAAGTAATTATTTCTTTTCTTAAATAATGTCATAGATAATAATAACCACTTCTGGTGGTAATGCGGGATTTACCCATGGTTGTCTTTATTTGGTCCCTCGGGCTTCGCCCTCGGGACCAAACCACGCCAACCGTGGGTAAATCCCGCATTACCCACACCCAGGCGTGGGTTATTGCTATAATATTTTCTGTGACTGTGATCCATTGGAGTGTGGCTTGTCTTTTGATTGGTGAATATGTGTGTGTAAGTATAGGGTGACACCTTTGCCAATCCAGTGCATGGGCCACTAGGGAAACATCACTACTGTCAGTTCTAACAGCACTAGCAATAGCTAGAGTGTGATGTGTAACTCAGAGACACACTAATGAGCTGATAATGAAGCTTTTCTCATTGCAGCCATAGCTGTCTCTGAATCACATTTCCTCACCATTGTGTTAATTGACAACTGGTTGTAGAATTATGATCTCCACCTTTAAAAGGAAAAAAAATCTACTTAAAAGAGAAAATCTGCAGTTGGCAATCTCCAGTTGTGGTGAGTTTTTTTCTGAATCCTAGCTATTTTGTGTATATTTACTTGGTAAAAAAAATGTGCATACTTTATGACTTTTTAAATCTTATTGTCGAACTGCAAAAAAGTAACACATCGGACTCAGCAAAGATTGACTTTTGAGTTAGTATTTTAATTTTAGAAAGACTTGCTGAAGCATAAGTCATCACTGTGTTGAAATGAACCTTGGAAGTCAGTATGACACAATGGATGGTCTGACAGCCGAAGAGCTCAGGAGTTCAGGACCAGAAATGTCAAGAGGCCTTCATAGCTCCAAAGGTACAACACAGCACAACTAATCTGAACTTGTTTTTTGTTTTTTTTTACATAAATCACATTGCCACTTCTGCAAAACTAAGAATAAATACACAACAGTGTATACTATATACAGTAAATTACAATGCACTGTATATGTTAGAACAGAGAACAGTAATACAGTTTTTGTACTAAACTGCACAGCACATTTTTCATTAATAAAATGATTGCCATAAAAACTGTAATGTTTAATTTAAACTTGTTTCTATCTACGGATAATGAAATCTCGTATTTTAAAGTTAATTATTCCAGCAATCACCAATGTCGGCAAAAATGCATATAGTAAAAGAAAGTCCAAAGTAAATCTAGAAAGTGCACTGGGATATAATGCATCTATCAATTTGTTGCCTTTGGAAAATGAGCAGGCAACAGAACTGGTCGTAGAATTATGATCTCCACCTGTAAAAGGAAAAAAAAAATCTACTTAAAGGACAGCACTTATATCCAGGTTTTCACAATTTTACAGTCCAAAGGTGTCATGGTTTGCAATCCATATATCTTGTATAAGTACATAGTTTTCTTTCCTTTCAAACTTTCAGACACTGACTCTATATCCCCAAAATGAGGAACCTCAATATAGTGTAGTATTTTAGTGCCTGCTATCAAATACATGTAACAAAATCAATTTTTATTAAAAGGCTTCAGATTATATACTTCATATAAATATATTTATTATTAATTTGAATTGAGAGAAAGGTGTTGTGTTTTTCATTTCAGAGCAATGAAACATTTTATACACAGTCACAGCTTTCCAACCTTTTGTCTTACACAACCATGTCCATATAGAAAGAAATAGTCTCATGAATACACAGGCATGTCGCTATGTGGTATTCATAAGACCCAATAAAATATACATAAAGGCCAAGACTTTTTATTTATATAGTTCAATTCCACAGGCCAGCACACAGTATAGCTTCTTGCTCAAATTTGAAATTTAATCAAATTACAAACAGATTCCATCCAAATTAGAAGCACATAAAAACATCAGTTCCAAACACCAACAGGTGAAAAAAGCATACCGGTTTCAGCTTATAGCCTTCATCAGTGCTAACTAAATGTGCTCCCAAGAAACAAACATTTAAATGAAAAATCCATATTGTCACAAGAATTTCATTGGTTAGTTATAATTGCTCATTAACACCAGGGGAAAACAGTGCCCCTAATTTAATTATCCACATGCATTCCTTATAGTTTAAAAGGGAATGCAAACCCTCCTGCTGCATATATTGTTTTTGAATTCTATCATAGGTTCATAGGTAGGTACTAGGCCATCTGCCCGAAGGCATTTATAAGCCTAGCCAGAATGTGTTGGCTTTCGCCGCCCCCTTAGATTAGTTCCCTGTGTCTCTGTCCAGCAGAGCCATTGAAGTGATCCCTGGGGTAAACTTTCTGTTTCCCATCCACTCATCAAGGTTTCTCTTGAAGAGGGTTAGCGAGGAGCTCTGCCTAATGTAGATTGGAATCTTGTTCCAGAACATGGGAAGTCTCTGGGACAGGAATCTATCCCTCTGGCACGTCCTATTTATTGTTGTAGTGAGGTTTAGATCCCTGGAGCGTGTGGCTCACGGGGATATGGGTTTCTTTAAGTGGAGCATGTCCATCAATTCTGGGTTGGACATGGCCTTGTATGTCAGGCAGCGATCACCTCTGAATAGGCGGTATGCAACCAAGTACAGCTGGAATTTCTTCAGTCAAGCTGCATGAGCCCAGTGATCCTCTTGGTGAGGAACTTCTGTGGTCTTTCCAGTTGTTGCAGGTGTCTTGTAAGGTACATCCCAAATGGGGCATTGTACTCTATGATGGGTCTGACGAGCGATGCGTAGAGGGGCCCAATGACCTCTTTCGATCTGGATGCAAACCCTTTTGTGATTAGGTGGGCCACATAGAAGAATTTTCTAACCACTTTGGCAATGTGATTATCAAAGGAGAGGTTACTATCTACTTGGGTCCCCAGATCCCTTATTACGTCTTCCATATTTAGGGGGCTACCACCTATGTGGTAATTTGTGGGTACTTTGTTTTTTCCAAAGGGGATGACTATGCACTTTTTGGCATTTAGCTTGAGACCATGGTTTTGACACCAGGTATCTGTCTCAGTGAGACCCTTTTGGAGGATGTCTGTGTCAGCTGGAGAGTCAGTTATAGCCCCTAGTTTGCAGTCGTCTGTGAACTTGGTGAGCCATAGTCCTCCTGTGCTTGCCTGTACCTCTGAGAAGTATATGCTGAACAGGAGGGGTCCTAGCACTGAGCCCTGGGGAATGCCACTTGTAACAGGTTTATAGTCAGACCTAGCTCCTGCAACTCTTACCATGTGGGTTCTGTCCGTGAGCCAGTTGGCAACCCATCTCGTGACATATGCGCTTATGTTCAGGCTAGTGTGCCTGTCTATAATACCTGAGTGGGGAATAGTGTCAAAGGCCTTTGCATGGTCTAGGTAGGATGTGTGGACCACCTTTCCCTCGTCTATAGCCTTGGTAACTGTCTCAAAGAAGTCCCCAAGGTTTAGGAGGCATGATCTGCCTTTAACAAAGCCGAACTGGGTTGGATCCAGTGTTTGAAGGTTTCCAATGTCTCTGTTAATGAGATCCATGATGATGCGCTCCATAGCTTTGCAGACCAAGCTAGTCAGGCTTATAGGGCAATAGTTCCTGGGGTCCGTTGTGGCTCCACCTTTGTGGACACTCTGTAGGCATGTAGCCTGTGGAGAGGCTGTGTTTAAACAGTGTGTTTAGGTGAGGGGTTAGTTCATCTTTGAGCTTGTGTAGGACGCAGCCTGGGACACCGTCCAGTCCCACTGATGCTGTGTTTTTGGCTTTGGAAAGGTCTGTTTTAACCTGAGTGTCTGTGATTTCAGGGCACTATATTCTTCTGGTATACTTATGGGCCCTTTTGGGGGTGAGAGGCGGAGAAATTTGCACTGAACCTGTCTGCCAGGATGTTGGCTATACCGGTCGGTTCAGTGTATTTTGTGCCATTCTGCACTAACTCCGAGCAGATCTGAGAATTGCCACTTAGATTCTTGACATAGCTAAAGAATGCCTTGTGGTTATCTTTGGAGTCCATGGCAATTTTTCTTTCGAAGCTAGCCTTGGAAGATTTTATGAGGGAGCGTAGTTTCTTGCTGATACTGATCAGGGATGTCTTCCCTTCTAGGGATTTTACTCTTTTTTTGTACCAGTTTCCTCCTTCTATTGTATAGCTTGTTTATGGCAGGGGTCCACCAGACTGGTTTCCTTTTCTTTGAGGAGTGAGTCTTGGTTTTGTTTGGGCTAGCATAATCCATGCATTCTTGTAGGTGCCCGTAGAGTGCATTAGTAAAGGATTTTGCAGCTTGGACAGCGTTATCCTTTAGCAATGGGGCTTTGAAACTTCCCACCTCGGTCTTAAGTAACGTGAAGTTTGCTTTTGAAAAGTTTTTCACGGTGGTTTCTTTGACCGGGGGTGGTGGCAGAATGTGGATATCCAGAGTGATTAGTTTATGGTCAGATCTAACCAGCGAGGTGTTGACCTCCGGTGTGGAACACCGGTCACCCATGTTGGTGATAACCAGGTCCAATATGTTGTCACCTCTGGTGGGGGTGTTAACCAGTTGATCCAGGGTGTTTGAGTTTATAAATTCTAGGAAATGTTGGGCCAGGGAGTTCGTACTTGAGTAGTTCTCCCAGTTAATGTTAGGATAATTGAAATCACTCAATATCTGGGTGTTTGGTAGGACCTTTATGTTTCCTAGTGTTTCCAGGAATGCGGAGTGGTGGTCCTGGGACATGGTGGGTGATCTGTAGCAAGCTATAATTTGAATAGCAGTTTTGCCTGTTAGTTGCACGTGGATGATCTCTGAAGCATCGTGCTGTGCCTCTAACCTGGAGGTGTGGGTATCCTTGATGAATATGGATACTCCCCCGCCTTTTGTATTTCTGTCTGGGTTTTGTGGCCAAAATGTATGGTATGAGTTGTAGCCTGGTAGTGCTGGGGTGCTCTCTAGAGCCTTAAACCAGGTTTCTGTTACTGCACATATATCGATTTTCTCCATACTGAGGAGTGCCTCAAGTGTGTGCATTTTGAGGTTTAGACTTCTGGCATTGAGCAGCATTACCCTCAGTTTTTTGTTACTTGTGCTATTTGCAGCGGTGGGTTTGTCTTTTGAGCCTTGCCTAAAAAAGGCACTATGGGGGTGGCAAGAGCCTTGGCCAGTATTCGAAAGCCTAAGGTTGACAGGTGCAAGCCGTCTCTAGCGAAGCAGCGTGGCTTGTCGAGCATGTCATCCCAGGCTGACAGACACTGGATCCCCTTTGAATGACACCAGAAGCTTAGCCAATTGTTGAAATTGATAATTTTTTCTCTATACCGTGGTATCATTCTTGGTGAGGGCAGGATGCTACTCAGGGTCAGGGTCATACCAACCTTGGTTATGTGATCAGAGAGCTCCTCCTTGTCTCTTTTCATGTAGTTCAGTGAGGTACATCTCAGGTCATTCACACCAACATGGACAATGACAGAGTCATATTTGTACTTGTTCTGGAGTGACCTGAGTGCTTGTGTTATGTGGTGGATCCTGGCAACCAACAGGCAACTAAAAGTAACCTTCTCCTTGTTCAGCCTAGTGAGTGGGACGTCAGTGTGCCTGACTATAGAGTCACCAGTTACTAGTCTGTTGGTATGTTATTTTGCCTTAAGGGCTGTGATTGTGTGTCACACTGGTTTTGTGAAGTATGTGTTTCATGGTTTGTGTTGGGGGGGTGGAGGTTGCTTGGATGTCTGCTTTGGAGGTCTCTGTTGCTTTTGCAGATTTTTATTTAGGGCCTCCGAGTATGTTTTTGTGTATTTGTGTGTTTTTTGTCAGTGCTGGTTTCATAGGTTTATGTGAGACTGGTGGTGTGATGCAAGTAATTCCCTTCTCCTCTTGACTGCCTGGTCCAGTCTTGGGTTGAGAGAGCTTAGCCTCCAGTTTGGCTGTATAATTGCATCTCTTGCATGTATTAGTGTTTGGTGGAAGGAGGAGAGGGTTGTCTGTGTACATGAGGCAATTGTAACATTGCCTCAAAATGCCCAGATTTACCTGTTGGACTGGAAAGTACACCTGAAACTGCCCTTTGGACATGCCTGGATAGGTACAGTGAACTGTTTTACTAATTGGCTGGTAAGGTCGAATAGAGAGCCTTGTCCTTCTCTACAGTATAGGTGGGTCTAGTGCTATCAATAATAGTAAAAGAAAATTTAGCAGTGGTATGTTTTAAGCTATGTTAATATAGGGCATTATAGCAATAACCCACACCTGGGTGTGGGTAATGCTGGGTTTACCCACGGTTGGTGTGGTTTGGTCATGAGGGTGAAGCCCGAGTGGCCAAACAAAGACAACCGTGGGTAAATCCAGCATTACCCACACCCAGAACTGGGTTATTGCTGTTATACAATGACTTAATTTAAGAAAAAAAATAATTACTTTTCTTAAATAATGGCATTGTATAATGCCTCCATGCTGCCCTTCCACAGCTGTCCGGTATTCTGTGGCAGTTCTGATGTACTGCACATGCGTATGCTTATGCAGTACATCAGAGCTGTGAGTGGAAGCAATGGAGAAAGCAAGATCTCCGTTGCTTTTTACAAACTGTCTCACTATGTTAAAGGAGTTTAACATAGTGAGACAGCTTTAAAAAAAGCAACGGAGAATCTCATTTAACATAGTGAGACAGCTTTAAAAAAAGCAACCGAGAAAGGAAGATCTCTGTTACTTTTTTTAAAGCTGTCTCGCTATGTTAAACTCCTTTAACATAGCGAGACAGTGTGTAAAAAGCAACGGAGATCTCTGTTGCTGTAAAAAAAGACTTACACTAATGGAAAAAGTCCGGGTGACCGGACCTTTTTCCATTAGTATAAGTCTGATTTACAACAGCATGCACGTTTTGGAATATTAATGGGGGGTTGTTGGATAATGGTGCTTCTAGCACACCTAATGTCACTCAAACATTCAGATATTCTTAATTTAAAGGGATGTGATGTCTGCCCTACATAAAATGCTGAGCAGGTACATTTAACCATATATACCACCCAGTCACTACTACAATTTCCATAAACCAAAATATCAAATACTTTAGGACAATTGGGGGATGTAAAGGAATTCTGTTTCGGGACAAACTTACAAAAACTACAGTGTCCACAAGGATGGAAACCCATTAGTTTACTACCATCCAATCTCATCTGTATGAGTTTGTACCACTTTTTCTCTTTCTTATAATGATTTAACCAAACCACTCACACTCTTGCCTTTCATGTAAGAAAATCTACATTTGCCTGGTAATAAGTCTTTTACCTTATCATCCATTTGTATTATGTCCCAATGTTGATATATGATGTTCTGCAAAAAAACAGTATTGTTTCCAAAGTCTATAATGAACCTAATGGTAAGTCTTGTGTCTGATGTTTATCATGATATTTAAGTGCTTGTTGTCTGTCAACTTATTGTACAGCAGATACAGCCTTTTGAATGCTCCTGTTGGAATAGCCCCTTTTGTAAAACCTTTGTACCATATCTTTAGCCTATATGTCATAATCAGCCAGAGTCAAACATTTTCTTTTAAGTCTTAAGAACTGGGATTTAGGAATATTATTGATGACATCTTGGGGATGGCAACTGGTGGCATGAAGGAGTGTATTAGTTTGAGGATGTTTCCTATAAACAGTGCTTCTCAAAGTTCCATCATCTAGCACATTCACTTCAACATCCAAAAAAGTTGTTACCTTTGGATGATAATTGACAGTACATTTAATACCCCACTTATTTTCCTTTAAGTATTCTACAAATTCATGTAGATATATCTCATCAGAACGCCAAGCCAACCAACAGTCATCCAAGTAGTGGCACTAAATGTTCATAGAACCAAGTAAAAGGTTATGACTAGCATCATATATCAAATGATGCTCAATAAATCCCATAAATAAGTCCCCATAGATGGGAGCAAAAGATGCTCCCATCACAGTTCCTTTTAATTGCAAATAGCATGAATTATTAAAATGAAAAACATTTTTAGTCAGCACATGCTCCGTGAGGCATAATAGAAAAATATTAAACCCAGGATCGTACAAAGACGTCCGTGTAAGCCAAATATATAAAGTTAGCAATCCCACCCAATGTGGAATGTTGATATATATTGCACTAACATCAAGTGAGTAAAGCTACCAACCTTTTTCAATCTGCATTTCTGCTATTATATTAAGGAACTGGGTAGTATCTTGTATGCAAGCCCGTACATGTACCAGAAGAGGTTTTAGATATTTAATCAAAAAGGCCAAAAGGGGTTCTGTTAAGGAAACCCTACCTGACACTATAGGTCTACTCGGAGGCTGATTATAATTCTTATGAATCTTCGTTAATGTAAAAAATTTGTCTGGTGGGGTTTACCACCGTCAAATGATATTTGACATCTTTAGAAATAATACCTTCCTCAAAAGCCAAGTTTAAAAACATATCATTCTCCTGTTTAAAGATTGATGTTGGATCCAGAACCATCAACTGATAATATTGATGGTCCGACAATTAGTTAAGGACCTCATTATAGTACGTATCCCAGTTCCAGACCACCACAGCCCCCCCCCCTCCCGCCTGATTAATAACAATCTGTTGATTTTTACTTAATCTATTCAAAGCTTAACATTCAACCTTAGTTAGATTATCTCGGCCATCACTTGCATGTGCCTCATTCAAAAAGTGTAAATTTTTAATACTAAATTTTGGAGCATTGCTACATACTTATTCATGGGTGGCACAAATGAGGAAGTCCTGAATTGAACGTTCTGTAAATCTTGATCACCATTACCAAATTATTTCCTTTTTATTTATATAGCATAACACCATACTCATAAATGCACAGGTTACAGGAGATATAAAGCTTTTAGCCTGGTCCTCACATTGCCTGTGGTTATATAGAGTACCTGATAATGTATGCACAAGTTTAGCAAATGTCACATGAGATAACAGCATGCCACTGGGCAATAATGGTTTCATTTTTTGGCAGATTTTGGTTTGAAGCATTGAGTCAGATGGATCTGGTGGAAGTACCTGAGTACCCTTGGGGCAATACAGGCAGTCCCTGGGTTAGGGATGAGATCTGTTTTTTAGTCTGTCCTTAAGTCAAATTTGTATGTATGTCGTGACATGTACATGGAACGTTCTAGTGTACTGTACTGCAATACAGTACAGTACAATAGAACGTTCCATACAAAAAAAATATGTTAAACTTACCTCTTTTTAAGCTTCACTTCACATTTCTGTACTACAGGCATCACTCACGAATGTTTTCCACTCTTTCCTGAACTTTCAGACCTCTGCCAGACCTCTTACTGTCACCTAGACCCTAGTGAGCCACCATGTCATTTGCCTATTCTACTGTACAGTACAGTAACTGCTTCAATACTGTGTACTGTACAAGCCAGCAGTCTTGATCAATCAGATCGCCAACACAGCACTATCTTAACCAACTGGATCTCTTGTTCTGTGTGAAGGTGGAAGTAACTGCTCTAACATGACATGTGAGCAGCTTCACAAATGGGAAAAATGGGGAAAAGGAAAGTACAATAGAATTCTTCATCTTAAGGTACGATTTGGGCAAAGATTTTTATTTATTTTCACATTATTTCCGACATTGCAGCAGCCCGTTCATATCTATGGGTTGTGCACAAGTCGGATGTCTGTAACTCAGGAACTGCCTGTAATACTATTTATATAATGGGTGGAACAAAATGATTGGGTATGAATGCCAGTATTTCTCATTCCACTAACTTTACAGTGGGAAATGTACCCTAGCTGATACATGCAGGAGCACTACTACCTGTGAGGCCACCTGGCAACATCTTCACAGGTGACAAGCTAGGACAGGAATGTTGGGATATGTTTCCTCTTAGACTCATACATGCTGCTGACTGTAGTGCATTCAGACTCAATCTTGAGATGCAGTACAAGGTATTAAAAAGTTGTATGTGTGATACTCATTAGGGTACTGAAAAGTGCAAGTTACCTTACATTATAAACCCTACTACTGACTTACTGAAACCCCTGCCTTAATTTGTTGTGAACTACTTCACTAACCTGATGAAACTTAATCTTTCACCCCCTTGCAAGAAGGGAAGCATCTGTAATTGATACCCTAAGCTGTTGATCGACTTTCGCAGTGAAACCTTTTATTCAGCTACTGATTAGAATTGCTATTGATTGTAACCTTGCTCCTAACTCTGAGCATCCCTGATGGTTAGGTAACACCTATGTGACTGACTGCTCAGAAGAAGCAAATTTACCTTGCTGAAATGGATGTCAAACCAGCTTTTATCCTGCCTGTAGCCAACCTTCTAGCACTGGGTGTTAGGCGGTGCAAGAGCTGCCTAATGCTCATAGACGATGATATAATGCTTGATACATGCAAGATGGTCTGTGAGAGGACCAGGTTTCTAATCAACATGGAGGTAAATCTGTCAATTTAAACAAAAATCTGTGAGCAGTGCACAGCACCATTCACACATATACATGCATCCACTAAACCTGCATATACTGAGGTTGTCAAAAAAAAATCCCTTCCAAACCCTTCTAGCTCTATTACCCTTGCAAATTACATAAATAGCAAATCCCTAAGACCAGACTCAGAGGTGAGAGATCTAGGTAGACAGATAGTAGCCTGAACTTTGACTGCCATCTGTCCACAGCGGTGAGGAAGTCCTATGTGGCACAACTTGTAAGTAAACGTATGGCAGCCAGATCCAAGGAAATTATAGTCTTGCTGTACTCGACCCTCATTAGACTAATACTCAAGTACAGTACACCATTTGGCATGTACTTGACTCAGCACGTACAGTAGCTGAAGTGACCTCAGCGGTTCCTTGCAAAGAAAAAATGCAGGGTGTAAACAACATGTCCTATATGGATAGACTAAAAACACTATCTGTTTACTCTGCCTCCGATCATCTATTAAGGGGTGACCTATACCTGACCTACAGGGCACTCACAAATCCAGACCTGATGGAGCTGCTACACATCTGAAAGTCAAACAGCACAAGGGTTACCTGATCTAGGTATCTAAACTTAATCAGTGACTCAAACAAAGCATGCTGGAGAGACAGATATATGTCTCAGAAATTGCCCCTTCTTTGAAACAGGCTTCCTGTTCACATTAAGCAGATCCCTTCCCTGGCCCTCTTCAAACACAGTTTGGTTCAATGGATGGGGAATCACAAATTCACAAATGTCCCTTATGGACGGGGCAGTCTGTAAGATACTCAAGGCATATGCATAAATACATGCTATCCTTGTGCCCTAGCAGCTATATATTGGGTAAAATTGGGTTATATTGGCTAGGCTTGTAAGGACTCTTAAGCTGTTCATAGAGTTCATAGATAGAGTTCATAGTTAGTACTAGGCTAACTGCCCTTGTGAGACATTTTTAAGCCTAGCCAATTATCCCTTGTGAGACTCAAACCCTGCACCTTGTCTTTGTAAGGCAAACACCTTAACCATTAGGCCACCCTCCCAACCCTAAAGTTATTTTCTGCCCATGTGTTCATAGATTAGAACTAGGCTAACTGCCCTTGCGAGCCATTTTAAGCCTAGCCAATTATCCCTTGTGAGACTCAAACCCTGCACCTTGTGTTTGTAAGGCAACCACCTTAACCATTAGGCTACCCTCCAAACCCTGTTAGCCTAGTAATCGCCTATGAGCCTATAAAGGATCAATGTCAACATAAATCCAGTACCATAACTTTATCAACCTTACACATAGCAAACAGTCACCAGTGTACATACTATAAGCCTTCCACCATCACAAATTCAGAAAATATAAGTAGGAATGTTCTAATAATTGGTGAGGCATGCATACACAATGCTCATAAGTTTGGACAAGGTAAATTACTTGCCTGTCCAGTACCCAAATCTGTGAGGCCATGTGGGTTCTTTTGTCCCACACATTGAACAAATATCAAAATGACTTGATGCTTATCCATGCAGGTGTGACTGGTTTGTGGCACTCAACCCTGAAGAACTTGCAGAACCATGTACTGGATCCTTCAGTGCAAATGTTCAATTCAGGTAACACTGCTCTTGAGAGGAATTCTACCTTTATCCAGCATGACGCCTAAATACAAACATGAGATAATTAACTTCATTAATTGGCAAAGTAGTTGGTCTCATTCTAGGGAAGTCCAGTACGTGTTAGCTTGGAAAGAGATGAAAAATGGCCAGCCTGCTTTGCTAGAGATGGTCTATACCTCTTGTTCCATTCCTTCCACAAACTGGCCTGGCGTTTTTTAGGTCAAGTGTGAGTACTGGACATTCCAACATAATAAACAGTGGCACTGTAAATCCTAATTCGGACTACCTCAGTGTTGCTTCTGTCAGTGTCAAAGGTCTTAATAAATTGTCTGTTCTTGAGGCAGGCAATTCTGCATCTAGACTACATATATATCTGTGTTCATAGGTTCATAGGTAAGTACTAGGGTACTGGGCTGCTCGTGTGGGCCATTTTAAGTCTAGCCAAGTTATCTTTTTGTGCTGAAAATAACTATCCCATTTGGTTAAAGATTGGCCTTACCCATTCCATGGTCAATTATTACCTCTAATGAGAATAACTAGGATCATACTATAGATAATTGGAAGGGACCCACACATGGGATACAGCATTTAGGAGCTGACTCTGTCCATTAGTAGTACAGTGGCAGTCCTGGGGTAAATTTTCTGTTCTCATCCATAGATTCATGTTATGCTTGAAAATGACAGGGATGAACTATGTTTTATGTGGGTGGGGATTTCATGTTGTAAATGAGATTTGGTTTCACACTAAGGAGAACATGCCTTCCTTACCTTGATTCAACACTTACCTTGCCTTCACACTTGAGATACACCACAGAGGCATTTCCATATTTGTGAGAGCTCACCTCTAGTCAGATTCCCTGCAGCCCTAATACTGAATATAGTGAACCCCAGCCTGTCCTCAGTAAGGTCATCATTTTATAATCTGTTAAAGGACAGTGTCCATGCCCCCAGTAGATCATGATACAATTCCCACCCACACACCTTACTGCTGCTGCACTCTTAAACGTGGTAGCTTTTGAGTTGTCTGCCTCTACTATAAATCTGATTTTGTCTAATCCTCTCAGTCTCAGCTCTTCAGCTCATTCTACCGAGTACTGAGAGGTAGGTTGGGAAGGCCCACCCCCTTGGTCTCTTAAACTTGAATTATCTTCTGTTTCCTCCCTTCCCACTTATTTAAAAAACTATTGCACTTTATTCAGCTGCTTTACTATATCAGTGCTTCTTCTTGCTTTATTACCTTATTTTGCTTTTTGCTTATTGTTCTTAAAGTGTTCATTTGCATTTATTACTGCTTGCTAGTAGCCTGATTAAGTTGTAACTGTTATCTAAGCCCCTTAGTTTTGATTTAAGACTTGGGCTCCAAACTACTTATCGTAACATTAATAAGGTTTGTGATTTGCATTCTTGTCAGATGAAATGGTAGCCTCCACCCTTCTGAACTGGGAATTGCTGGTGAAGGCTTATTGTAGCTGCTATTCTAAGTCTTATACTAAGTCTTATACTAAGGATATGATTTGTGCCCCATTATTTGCCAATGGAGTACTGCTTAGGTGGGAATTGTTTATTCTTTTCCATTTTCCTTTACTCAAACACTGTAAAGCATATTACAGGTATCATGATGACTTATTGAGCTTATGGTGAATAACAGTTTAATGAATTTTAAGGCAAATGCACAACAGTACTGACTTTTTGGAATTTACTTGTCAGATTAATAATAATGAAATATATCTGAACATTAATATTACACATTCACAGAATGGTGCATTGACAATGAAAATATATAGAAAACCTACTTACCGCAATTCTTTTCTATTCTATTCTAATTGCCACCCCTACCACTAGAAAAAGGGTCTTGTTAAAAGTCAGTTTATCAGGGCATCTAGGCTGACTTCTGACGACAACACATGTTTAGAAGAATTTGAACTGCTAAAAAGTATTTTTAGGGAACATAACTATACCACAACCTTAATAAATCAAGTTGTTGAACAGGTATAGGGTGGACGTCATGGTCTATCTGGCCCCATTATTATATGGGGGCACATAAGGACTGATGGCCATGAACATGTTAGGGAACAGACACTTGATTTAAATACTAATATGGTTCTCCATTATTCTGGAGATGCAAAGGGAATTCAAAGGATTATTGACAATAACTGGTTTATTTTTGGTTGTGATGAGGGCACCAAGAAATTTAAGGACATTAAGCCAACATTTACCTTTAAAAGAAGGAGCAATTTTAAGAATATTTTGGAAAGGAAATAGGTTGCCCTGTTAGGTAGTTTTCTAAAAAATTCTACATGTGGACATTGTAATCAATGTTCTTACATAGAATGTCAATATGAAGGTTAGTTGTACAATAAGATCAAAGAATATGCTAGGAGTGGCAAATTTAATTGCTTGTCTGAAAGGGTTATTTATTTTGCAGTCTGCACCAGCTGTCAAGCATTTTATATTGGTAAAACCAATAATGCATTCAGCAAGCGTGTATACCAACACCTATATAGTATTCAGTGCAATGATAATAAAAGTGCTTTAGCTAGGCACTCTGTTATATGTTCTGGATTTTTAAAATTGAAGTTCTTTGCAGTGAATCAAGTTGATGCTTCCATGTATAGTGGAGATTATAAAAATAAGTTGCTTCGCAAGGAGATGTTTTGGCAGCTTAGATTTAATGCCACGGCATTGCCTGGTTTAAACAAAAACATCTTCATTGCAAGTGAGCTCAAGGATAGATCAACTAAAATTTAAAGTGTGTTGCCCCATTTGCTAATATGTTTATTTATTTATTAAAGAGTTTTTAGTGTAAGTTATGTTATATTTCCTCTTTTGCTATGTGAAATAGCATTTACGTTTACCAGCCACGCTTGCTTTAAAATTTTCATTGTTTAGATGGTTAGATAGTACATGATTGATTAATTTTGGGGGGTGTTGTAGGCCTTTATAAAAAGGTTTAGCTGTTCTGGTTATATAGTTCTGATAATGTGATATTAGTAAGACGAAAGCACTAAACCATATAATTTTAGATTATTTTGTAACTGATTTGTTCATATTGGTTACATGTTTTACCTTTTTAAATAAAGTTTCATGTTGGTGAGACATGTCCTGGTCCTTTGGAGCACCTGGGTTTATCACTAATTAGAGCAAAGAATTACTCAGTCCACTAGGGGCCAGAACATTCTAAAGCTGGTCCTAACCAACACATCCTCCAAGTGTTGCAAGCATTTAGTGTCTTCATTCCTGGTTAAACCAGATCACAAATTGGTAACCTTCTCCTTTAAAGCTGCCAGACACAATGGTAAACAATTCTAAACTCAGGGACTTTAAAATTTGCAAACTTTCTTAAATTTTCTAAAAAACTATCTCAAGTTTACTTGCAATGTCATGACCCAATGAAGCTTCAACTGATATTTTTTTGTCTGAATGCTACCCCCACATAGCATGTGTATAGATCTAGCTCTCTATACTGCAACAATATATAATAGGAAGTTTGAAAATAAAATACCTTGCTGGTCCACCACTATAAATAAGCTCTATGACAAAAGAAAAAAAATAAATGAAGTCCCACAACAAATCTACCCTCATTAAAGGCTATGTCCAAAAAAAACCCAGATAGGAACTAAAAACAACCATTAGAAAGACCAAAGCTGAACATGAACTGAAACTGGCTTCAGAAACCAAATATAACTTCAAATCCTTCTTCAGTTACATTAGGAAACTGAGAAATAACACCTTGCAATGTATGGAACTAATCCAAAATGACAGAAGCAGTCATAGAGCCCTGTGTCCCATTCACTTTGGGATTACATTGGAACACATCCTGACTTTACTCTCTAAAACTAAAAAAGAGATTCCCACGGCCATATACTATTTATCTGGATGCCTAATTAACAGTGACAGACATGATCCTTGCCTAACTCCTTATGCACATGTTTAACTTATGCCTAACTGCATTGTATGTCTCTGAACTTTGAAAAAGAGCTACAGTTATACTCTGGTACTCAAAAGGCCCTACCATAGACTTTGGGAATTACAGGGCCATCAGCTAACAAGCCTAATTTGTAAGGGTATAGAATGTGTCCTTTATAATTTCATAAATGAACAGATTACATTTCTCATGCAACTAGAGCCACAGCAGTTGTTTTTTGTCAAGGACAGATCTCCACTTGATCTGGCTAATTTTGAGAAGTTTGCTAAGGAAGTGAACACTGGACACTCACTTCACACATCTTATTTGGATTTGTAAAAGGCCTTTCACACTATACCCCATACTGACACAGTAAACAAATTAAAAAAAGTGAAACTAGACCCTTACTTGGTGAGATGGATTGCAAACTGGCTGGAGGATAAAATACGGACAATGAAGGTGGCAGATATCACTTCAGAAAGTGAGAAAGTAATCAGTGGAGCACAGCAAGACTCTGCACTGGGATCCCTTTTTCTTAAATATGCTTGTCTGATTTCCATACCACCAGCCCTGATCTATGGTTAACCACATTTGTCAATGCTTGCAAGCTGGGAGGGGGGGGGGTGTCATCATCCATTCCCAATACAGAAGTAGTTCAGCCAAAACTAGTCTTTATAAATCAGTGATGCATAAATAAAGAGCTTAAACTAGCATTGTTACCTTCGGGAAACGCTACTTGTCTGCAACTTACAGCATAGCCAGTACTCCCCTCTGCACAGACACTGTAGTCAGAGATCCCAGCACAGACACTGTAGTCAGAGATCCCAGCACCTGCGTCAACAGTTCCCTTATCTTTGACCATCATGTTGCAGCAGTACTTAAGAAATCCTATCTAGCAAAATTGATTTTAAAAGGTATCTCACAGAGATCAATGGATGTTATCCCATTGTATTCTGTAGGTCAATTGCTAAGTGCAATGCTCTATTCAACACATACCTAGCTAGACATATCATGCAAGTAGAAAGCCCCCAAAGTTTCCTGATAAAAAAACAAAAAGTAATGTTCTAACAGACTAGAAGCCCTATCCCCATACTCTATTTCTTATAGACTCCTGTATAAAGATTTATACTTGGCATTCCATGCTCTCAGAGACCCCAACCTCATTGATATGTTATACCTTCACATGGCAAATGTCTACACAAACATCTGAACCAAGGATTTAAAGTTCCATCAACATATAAATAAGACATGTTAGAGGGACTGACTTATTGACCAGTAGTTGCCACAGCATGTTAAGCAGAACAAAATCCGTGTCTTCTTCTAGACAAAACTTAATGATTGCATGGTACCATAGTCCTGTATATGCATTTGTGAATCAGGAGGCCTGGTTACCTGTATATAGTTGTACAGTCTGAAAGAAAACTCAGTGGAGCTGACAGCCCTTTGACTTAAGTATTGCCTCTTTGTTTCATGTATTCAAACACTAAATACTAAATTACCCCCACCCCCTCCAGGACCTAGTGATGTCAGTGAAAGAAGTACATATGCCTCACTGGGGATGTTTGCTGGCACTGTTATAGACCCCCCCCCCTTCTGCAAATCACACAGCCTTCACATGTTAGCTGCTGCAAGGCACTGCAAAAAAAAAAAAAAAGACAAACTACTCACTTGATAATGAGCCTGAGGGAGGGGGAACATCAGAGAACTGGATGCTATTTCCCAGTATTCCCCTTTTCTAGGTCAGTCCTCCAGCTCTATGTTGTTCATTGTATCCAGTTGTCAGACAAGAGCAAGAACATTCCCTCTACACCATCAGGTCAGCATGCATACTTTGTTCCTCCAGCATTAGATTTTTTAAATGTTTATTTTTTTCTGACCATCTGGCTCCCGGAAACGCACACCCACTATATGGGCAGTAGAATTATTTGCCTTACAAGACCTGTAATGACATATCAAATATCAAACTCTGGCGCCAATGAAGACGATAAACTTGCTATGTTATGCTTACGGAAGCTGGTAGTTTGTAGATGAGGTCTGAAATAGTACCTTGTTTAATTTTTTGTTAGCCCCCTCCCCCCCTCCCCCCATACACACACGCGTTAGCCTTTGGGATGGTACCTATTTTCCTCTAATAAACTGAGTCACAGTTTATAGACAGTGATACAACAGTTTAGTTTTACTGTTACAAATTTGAGTTATAAAGAACTTGCTTGCAGTGTATGGTTTTCTTATGTGTCAGCATATCTTACTTTAAGGAGAGCCATATAAATTTGACAATTTGCAGTAGCCATATCAATAGAAATCCTATGTGCTACCATAATAAATGTATTGGATAGACTAGCAGAGGTAGAAACAGTTAATTTACTTACAAGTGAAAGTTTTGTCATAAAACTCATTGATGATCAAAATCTCACAGCCATATTTCTGATATGTAAGGTAACTCAGCCACTGGAAGACTGTAGGCATTTGTTGCATATTCCTTAAAGAAAAAAAAAAGATTGTTACCAATATGACTTCAAGTGCAGAAATATTTAAGCATAAGTACTATACCCAACATTTAAGAAAGTGTAGAGGGAAAAAGCAAGGACTTGTGAATATAATGAAGCAATAGCAGTATTAGCAGTCTCAGCATAAAGATGGAAATGTTTTTCAACAAAGATGATTTATTGACAGAAAAATGTTTATAGAATGCCCATATTACCGAGGAATGGCTGCTGGCTAACCTTGTATACACAGTTTAAAATAAGGTAACTGATGCTTAAAAAATGTTTGTGTTAAAAGTGTTTGTGTTAAAAGCAGGAGGCATTGTAGATTTGCTGTAGTACCAGTGGCTCATAGTATATGCACTTTCATTTTGAAACAATTTAAGCTAAATTGTTTAAATGAAGTTTTATTTCTGAGTCCTCATTATGGTGAAAAAATGGTACTGTATAAACATTCATTATAGAGATGTTAATATGTTATAATGCATTGCACCAAAAACAAGTAATGATAATAATATAACAATAAATAAATGTATCATGTCTTGCAAGTGTACTATGATATTCTCCCACCAGTGTGGTGCCTTGGTTCTGACTGTTCTGCATGCAAGAACAGTGAAAAACATCAAGTTACCAAAACATATATCAGAAATCCCACCCATCTTAATTAAATCCATAAATCAATTATGTAATAATCAGAATTCTATGGTATTTCAGATGCTTTGTTTCACTTATGTAACATTTTTTATTCAACAACTGGTTGAACAATACTTCAATTAAAATACTTTGTAAATGGTATTGTAAAAATCTTGTAAATATCCCCTTGTAAATAATGGGTCCATCATTAGGTTTTTGTGACATTGAAGGCATTGTGGTGACTTTGCTATTTTTCTGCTAGTCTAACCATTATGATATAAGCTTGTGATATATATATATATATATATATATATATATATATATATATATACTCGTTGCATGTATGTATACATGCCGCTGTTTCAGAGGACTATTGCTTTTCACTTTATAAGGTAGATATTCTTAAGGCACTTGAAATGCAACTTTGTAGGCAGCATTAAGAAATACTTTTTGTTGGGTGGGACAGACATATTTTTTACTGTACTTATTTTATCTGCATTTGTTTCCAAGTTGGTCTGGTTGGGCCAAAAAAGGCCCCTTTTCAGCAGAGGCCCAAGGAAGGAAGGAAGGAAGGAAGCTCCGCTACCCAGACAATGACTTTAACGGGAAAAATGCTCAAACTTGTGAAGTTCTGAAACATTACAGAGCTCTTCAGTTGGATAATGTTTTATTTCAAAGGCAGCATTCCAGCACAATGAGCTCTGGAGGGGATTTGGATATTTAAATATCCAAATGGGGTAGCGAGTGACTCTGATTTCCATTCCGAACTATTTGAGCTGTTTGACTTAATGAAAATAATGGCAAGGGGTAATGAGAGATGCATGACTGGCTTAAGGAGGAAATAAGATACCTGGGACAAAACAGATTAAAGAGAATTGTGGTTTGAGGCCCATGAGGACAATTTTAAAATGATTTTTTCACAGGTGTAAAATTATTGCAAGAATATAATGAAATTAACCCATAATAAATTGGAATAAAAAGCTTATCCACCACTTCCAAATATTACGAAGTATAAAAACAAGGAGAATCTTGATTCTGACCCTGGCAGTCATGTGAGGTGGTTGTTTGTGACAGACGCAGAGATTATACTTTTTTAGGACCACCATCCCCCCTACAGAGGTACTTGAGGATACAAGACCAATTGGAGAACAAAGGGACATGGCATTATCAGACCTTGAAGGCAGGTTACCACCACTACTACAAGGGGAAGACAAAGAAGGGCAAGCAATCTTCCTGGTTATTACAAGAGGTAGAGCAATTGAAGAAAGGTATGATTTTGGACTTTGGGGATTTCAAAATATTCAATTGTAACTACTGTGCCACCCAGCAACAGCCCAAAGACAAGACAAAGTACTGATGTCCCACTCACCAGGCTGAACAAGGAGAAAATTACAGTGAGCTGCCTGTCGGGTGCCAGGATCTGCCACATAACCCATGCACTCAAGTCACTCCACAACAAGTACAAATATGACTCTGTCATTGTCCATGTTGGTGTGAATGACTTGAGACATACATCCTTGGACTACATGAAAAGAGACATGGAAGAGCTCTTGGATCATGTGGCCCAGGCAGGTATGACCCTAGCTTGGAGTAGCATCTTGCCTTCGCCCAGAATGATACCACAATATAAGGACAAAATGATTGACTTCAACAATTGGCTAAGCTTCTGGTGTCATTCAAAGGGGATCCAGTATCTGTCTGCCTGGGGCAACATAATCGACAGACCACGATGCTTTGCCAGAGATGGTCTGCACCTGTCACCCCTGGGATTCAGGTTACTGGCCACCACTATAGTGCCTTTTTTAGGCAAAGTTCAAAGGACAAAACTGCCATCATAACAGGTACAAGCATGCAAATTCTGAAGGTAATGCTACTCAATGCTAGAAGTCTAAACCTCAAAATGCACTCTCTCTCGGCACTCCTAAAAATGGAGAACATCGATATCTGTGCAGTAACTGAGACCTGGTTCAAGGCTCCAGGGAGCACCCCTGCAATACCAAGCTACAACTCTTACCACACTTTTCGGCCACCAAACCAGGACCGAAACACTAAAGGTGGAGGAGTATCCATATTCACCAGGGATATTCACACCACCAGGCTAGTTGCCCAACATAATGCATCTGAAATTCTCCAGGTGCAACTAACACCAGGTAAGACTGCAATCCAAATTGTAGCTTGCTACAGATCCCCCACCATGCCCCAAGATTCTCACTACACCTTTCTAAACATACTGGAAAATATTAAGATGCAACCAAACACCCTAATACTGGGTGATTTCAACTACCCTGCCATTAACTGGGAAAACTACTCATGTACCAACACCTTTACTCAGCGGTTCTTGGAATTCATAAATTCCAATGCCCTGGATCAACTAATCCATAGTCCCACCAGGGGCTCCAGTATCCTAGACGTGGTCATTACCAACATGGGAAATCGATGCTCCACACCTATGGTCACCCCCTCATTGGTCAGGTCTGACCATAAGCTAATCACCCTTAACATGCACACCCCACCCTCACCCCCCAGTAAGGAAACCTCCATAAAAAACTTCTCCAAAGCCAACTTCATGCTACTCAAGTCAGAAGTGACAAACTTCATGACACCCATGCAGACGGGAACTGGAAGTTCGACTGCTGAATCCTACACTAAGGCACTGTATGAGCTCATCCACTCATGCATGAATCATGCCATCCCAATTAGAACCAAGATGCTCTTCTCCAAAAAAAGTAAGCCAATCTGGTGGTCCTCTGCCATAAACAAACTTTACAACAAAAGGAAGAAACTGTTGCAGAAAAGAGGAAAATCCCCGGATGCCAAAAACTCCCTTACCAGCCTAAGTAAGAAGCTGAGATCCCTCATAAAATCCTCCAAAGCTAGTTATGAAAATAAAATTGCCAAATATTCCAAAGACAAGCACAAGGCATTCTATAACTATGTCAAGAATCTAAATGGCAATGCTCAGATCTGCTCTGAGCTACAACAGGATGGCATTAAATATACTGATCCCAAGGATATTGCCAATATCCTGGCAGATCAATTCAGTGCCAACTTCACCCCCCCTCACCCCCTAAACAGCCCATCTAAATACCGGAGGATTGCCAAATTCCAGTAATAACAGCCACACAGGTAAAAATGCACTCTCCAAAGCTAAGAATACAGCATCCATGGGACCAGATGACATCCCGGGCTGTGTACTACATGAACTACAAAATGAACTGGCACCTCACCTAAGTGTCATGTTTAATCATAGCCTCACCTTAGGCTTCATGCCCACTGAGTGGAGCACAGCTACAGTTATCCCATTCCACAAGGGGGATCCACCTTGGATCCTGGGAACTACCGCCTCATCAGTCTGATGAGCCTGATCTGCAAAGCCATGGAATGTATTATCATGGAACTTATAAACAAAGACATTGGCAACCTTCAAACACTGGCCCCCATGCAGTTTCAAATCAGTCTCCAGAGCCATGGATGAGGGTAAGACGGTCCACGCAACCTATCTGGACCTCGCCAAAGGCTTTGACACCATCCCCCACTCTGGAATCATAGATAGACTTACTAAGCTGAGCATTAATCCCTACATCACTCGATGGGTTACCAACTGGCTTACTGACAGAACCCACACTGTAAAAGTAGCTGACTCCAAATCCAGCTTCAGACACGTGACAAGTGGAGTACCTCAGGGTTCAGTCCTGGGACTGCTCTTGTTTAGCATCTACTTCTCTGAAGTGCAGGCCAACACTAAGGGACTCTGGCTAACAAAGTTCACAGATGACTGCAAACTGGGAGCCATTATTGAATCCCCAAATGATGTGGATACTCTACAAAAGGAATTTACAGAAACAGATGCTTGGTGCCAGAGCCATGGGCTCAAGCTCAATGCCAAGAAATGTATAGTTATCCCCTTTGGGAAAAAACATGTGCCTGTGAATTACCACATAGGTGGCAGTACACTAAACACCGAAAGTGTGATAAGAGACTTAGGGACACAGGTGGACAGTGGTCTCACCTTCAATAACCATATCGCCTCAACAGTCAGGAAATACTTCTCACTAAGGGCATTTCATCCAGAAAAAAGGAGGTCATTATCCCACTGTATTCATCCCTCATTAGACCCCTTATAAAATACAATGCCCCATTTGGTATATACCTCTCAAGACATCTGCAACAACTGGAAAGGCCGCAGAAATACCTCACTAAAAGAATCAAAGGCCTAAAGCAGATGCCCTACGGTGACCACCTTAAAAAACTCCAGCTATACTCTGTTGCATATCGTCTACTCAGAGGCGATCTCTGATTAACATACAAGGCCATGTCAAACCCAGAGCTGCTGGACATGCTACACTTAAAGAAATCCCAATCCCTCAGAGCCACACGTTCCAGGGATCTAAACCTTGTCATCACAATAAACAAAACATGCTGGAGGGATAGGTTCCTGACCCAGAGACTCCCCAGACTCTGGAATAGACTGCCCATACATGTCAAGCAGAGCACCTCTTTGGCCCTCTTCAAAAGGAACCTTGATGATTGGATGGGAGGAAGGAAATTTACCCAGGAGATCACGTCAGTCGCCCTGCTAGACAGGGGTCCAAAGAAGTAAATAGTGTGGGAAGAAATAGCCAGGGAATTGTTTTGGCTAGGCTTGTATAGGCCCTAGGGCTGATAGCCTAGTTCCAGCCTATGAACCTTACTCCAACATACAGAGAAATTTTTGTAAAATGTTTCATCTTTGTTCCAGCTGCAAAAATTGATCTTGTGAGACTTCTGAAAATCTTAAATGTTTTATTAGGAAGTTAAATTTGGAATTATTTTTTCAGGGACAAGATTCAGAATGATGTTTCCATATGTGGACTAAACAGAACAGAACTTTTAATCAACCGTTAGCCCCCCACTTATTTTGTTTGAGAGGCTTTGTGAAGTTGATTTTAGGCAATTTGCAGGGACAAAGGGTAATACTGTGTATAATTTCTATGGCAGTGAACGAGACTTGTTGGCTAAGTTTCAGAATTATAAATCGGTTTGTATCATGAAGTCTGATAAAGGTTGAGGATGGGTTTGATTTTGCAATACTTAAATGATGAAGAAGTTTTATAATAGCAACTACAAATAACATTAATGTTACGTACAGAAGGCTTGATTTCTGATTTTACAATGTGCTTTAACAAAGGACTTAATTGAGTACTTAAGGGTAGACAAATCTATCATTCCTAGTACCTTTGGAATACCAAAAGTCCACAAATCCATAGATGACCCTCCCTTAAGGCTGCCTGTGGCTGCAGTTGGTCATAAACAGAACCTATGGCAAACTATGTGGACAATGAATTAAAAGACGAAGTTCATGTACCATAAATTCATGGCCTTTTTTTTTATTTAGTGGCTAATTGTGATTATTTAATCAATGCCCTGATGGTTGTTATTGATGTAAAATATTTTTTTAGTCATTCCTCATGATGTGGGCTTAGAGGGGTTTAGAGAAACATTGTGTAAAGGGAGTCCCATACATGCTGATATGATTAACATACTAACATAATGCATGGAGAAAGTTTTGGTTAATCATTTTGTTTATTTTGATAATTAATATTATAAACTGATTAAGGGAAAAGCCATGGGAGAAACAGTGGCTCCCATTTCTGTGAATAGTGTACTTTGCTGGTGGGAAACCAATTGTTTTTTTTCACCTCAACATTTGCACCATTTATTTTCACCTATAAGTGCTATTTAGATTATATTTTTATATTATGGACCAGTAGCAGTGAACTATTAGACACATTTTTAAAGTACATTGAAACTACTACCTCTTTTTATGTTTTAAAATTGAGCTTTTGGATGTGTCATTGTGTAAACAGGCATAAATGTAGACAGAAATTGACTATCCATAGGAAGAGTATCTACTGTAATAGCCTTTTACATTTCAAGAGCTGCCACCCACCTTGGCAAAATAAAAGTATTAATAAAGGGCAGATGCTTAGTTTATCCCTTATGGTTTCCTTGATTATATTTTTAGTGACTTGGAAACTCTCAAACAGATGTTTGAAAGTAGAGGTTATATGTTTGGTTTAATAGATAATATTAAACACCAAGTAATAACAAACAGGGGGATTAGGTTTCAACCCTTGATTAGGTACCCTCACACTAATGTAATGAATATATATTTATTTAATGCTTATTTTCTAACATTTTTAGCTCACAATTCATGCAGTTTTCACATATTCCTTTCTCATACAAAGAAAAAGCTTGACATTTATCAGAGTTCATGTCTCTTCTAATCATGCAACCTTGACAAAAAATTATGTATTCCTGTACATTATGGAAAATGTACTTTCATGGAACGTAGGTGGAGATAAGCTTGTTGAAGATGAGCACATAAACCATGTCAAGATAATAGCATGAGAAATGTTTTAAGCTATCCTCCCATCTGCATCTGTTTACTACTTTTACATTGAAAATGTGTGTATGACATTTATCACAGTTATGAAAGCTTTGAACTTTGTATGTTTTTCTATATTTTAGAAGATATAAAAGGGCTTGCAACTGTGCATATGTTTAAATCTTTCTCTATATTGAGATATTCCGTATCATGATATTATTCTAATAAATAAAGTGTTTGCATCCAGAATCTTTGACAGTCTGGGTATTGAACTTAATAGCTGCATGATATTAGATGCTAACAAATATTCCTTTCCAGATGGTGCCGTGAATCTCAGTCTTATCCAAGGTTATTTGTTTTGATAATATCACTGAAGCCTCTGGCAAGGATCTCTTCAACAAGTACGGGACACCCATTTCAGTAAGTGCTTTGAACTTCCATTTTGTCTTTTGAGTTCCTGTGAGCTTCAGTGATGTTAATGTAGCTTTGGATTGTATGCACATTATTTATTTCATTGGTGAATGCATTTTATGTTTAGGTTTGTAGTCACAAATGTGAGGTTTCATTACATCATATGCTACATGCATTGAATGGGAGGGGCCTGTACATAGACTGAATTGGGTTTCAGTCATAAATGCATATCAGGGCGAGGCCCTGCAAATAATGGATGTGTATGTCTGACAGTTTGTCTAAATGTCTATGCATGATGAAGTGAATTCTGTGGAGTAGACACAAAAGTTAAAATATAAAATAGTGTAACATATCTTATTTGTTTGTTTGTGTGTTTCGGCTTTTCCCGGTTAGGGGTCGCCACAGCGGAACTCCGGTCCACTAATGATTGGCAGTAGATTTTTACGTGCTGGCTTGCCGGGCCTAACGCACAACCTTCAATGAAGGAACGCCCATTCACGCATGTCGCCACACAGAAGACGCTCTAACTGAGAATCGAGTGGGCAACATCTAACTGTGAGGCGACAACATTGCCGCAGCACCACCACTGCAGTAGTGTAACATATCTTATACTATGGGTAAATCAGGCAGTAAAATCATCAAACCATCTGTTGGTTCTCCAGCCCATTATATGTATTTCAAATATGGCGCAGAATCTTGAGACTACATACCATACTAGCATTAACTAACTAAACCAAAGTTAGATTTATACTTTCCTGGCAATGGAGCTTTTGATAAAACTAAAATACTGCATTTACGACCATAATTAGAGCATGAGAATAAGATAAAAACTGATCAGTAGAATAGTTATAATGTTTGGTATGAAGAAACTTTTAAAAGCGACAAGGAATCCACTGTAAAGTGGTCAAAATATACAAATGACAAATTGTTATGATAAGTTAAAGAAGTACAGTAAAAACGTGTAATGCCATACCAACTGCTCTTTTGTATTCAACCATTTCAAATGATGATATGACAGCTGGGGGAAGTCTTACAGGGAAGATGATCAGCTTCCCTTCTTCTCTCATTGCAGGAACAATCATGATCCCCACTCATCCCAACAAGACAGAGGTCAGTTTACAAACCCACAGAAAAGTGTATCTATACATGTCACACATTCTGCATCTGCACACTCACCATCTGCATCACCCCAATCTGAATATTCTAGTACTGTCCACCCCAAAACCCCATCCTCTGACTCAGAGAGTAATGGGAGCATTACACAACATGATGAGGTAGAATATCTAGGTAAAAGGTTCATTTTACTTACCAAAAGGCAAGATAGCCTGCAAAGCAATAAGAGCAGATTGATAATTCTCTCTATCCCCTCGGAGGGATACTACATCTGGATAGTTCTGTGGCATTAGTCCACAGACCTTGAACACTTACTGATTTACATACTATAGTTAAAACTTTGCTTAACATCAGACAACCCACAAAAGGTTAAAAATGAATTAAGCATTTTGATTCAACTATATTAACCTGCACTGGTTGATTTAAGGCAGTTGTTAAAAGCCATAGTCCCACATGATATATATGACAAATTGAAAGACAAAGCTGGATTGACGCCACTGGGCACTCATATTATTCAACCATTGAAGGGAAAAGGAAATTAAAGGAAGTCAGAAAGAAGTTCTTGCATGAAATTTTGACAATCTGTCTTGTTAAACCAAACTGGGAGGAAATTACTGCATGTAAGCAAGGTAAGGGAAAACACTAATTACTTTAGCAGACTTAGGGAAGTATTTTCAACATATTCTAGGAATTGCAAATCCAATGACAAATTCAAAAGCAGCTCTTAATTCTGCTTTTGTGCACAGACTGTTACCTAATGTGCAGACATTAGTACAACAAAACCAGGTAACTTTGTAGGAGGAAGAACTAGATAAGTTAATAAAATATGCAAAGGACTACATGGATCAATTGCATAAAAAGAGACGAGATGCAGAAGACAAAACTCATGCACTTGCAAATACAGAGTTTGGAAAGAAGGGGTAGAGCAGGGGCAGAGGTAGGTAAGGGTGATAGGGTACAGGAAGAGTGAAGAATGTTCAGCAGAACCAAGCTGGTATGGGTGCTTGTCATAAATGTGGACAAATGGGACATTGGAAAGGAGAATACCCAAATCTACAACAGCAAAAACAGCAAATGCAGCAGTGGCAAAATCAAAATCCTTCCAATGTTTCTCTAAAACCGCCATCCCAAGAGTGGGAACTAATGTCAGAAGGAATGTACTGACAACACTCAAGGGAAAAGAATGAGATAAACATAAGTGCATTAATGCAAGTAGATCAAGAAGGACCTTTTGTTAAATTAAAAGTAGGACAAAATGATATTCCATTTCTTTTTTTACTCAAAAAATGTTTTATTGAAGAATATGAAATGATAAAGAAATAATAACCATAAGTATGAACTTTACATTAATTAAATGAAAACAAATATGTCATTAACAACAAAAATAACAGCTACTTACAAGTTGTCTACATGAAAAAGAAATATGTCAATTCTATTAAGTGTGTTAATTATTGTTTCAGTATATGAATTTTTAGTGATTATTTGTTGTTTATTTAACAGATTCTTGAGTTTGATCCATGCATTAAGTGATGGAGTTGCTCTGGTAATTCTTCCTTTAACTGGTAGTATCTCTAATTGACAGGTTTAGATTGCAATATTTAGAAATTCCTTCATTGAAGGTGTTGAGATGTTCTTCCAATTTTTTGTGACTACTTTCCTCTCAAAAGTCAAAATACTCCAAAGAAGAGGATAATCATTTTTCTTGACACATGGCAGAATTGCACATTGAAAAGGATTAAGGAATTGTTTAATAAAATTATCATTGAACCACACCTCCAACATTTGGTTTTCTTATTAAACATGAGTTCAACCTTGGGTGCAATAATGAAGGTTTTATTTAGAAATTTCCAAGAGAATAATTTCCATTTCAGAGACATTGTGGTTGAGCTGAAGATGAAATCATTATATTTTTTTCTCACTACTACTAGGATGGTAATTAACTGTCCTAAAATAGCCCCAATAATTATCTTTATAATCATTTGTCTTTACCTTATTAATCTTATATATTTTAGATAATAGTCCTTTTTCCGTAATATCCTGAAGCTTCAGTAATATTAAAAGTTCTACAAATTTAGGTATCTCTTCTTTAATTGATATATGCATTCGCTTTATTTTTTTCTCTGTGTAACCTACAATTTTGTACATCTAACCACATTTCATTATGCATGTTAAATTTATTCAAAAAAATTGAGCTGTATTGTTAAATGTTTCAAACTGTATAATTTTCCTAAGTGCTAATGTTCCATTGTTACTGTATTGTGCCTTTTTGCAACTTATGTGCTGTTTAGATAGTTTTCTGTATTATTTTACTTGCTGTATAATTAATTGTTTCCTTACAAATTCATGTAATGATTTTCATGTAACTTGGAGCTTTTCTCCCCAGGCCTCAACTGAAAATGGGTCTCAAGCCCAGTGGACTTTCCCGATCAACAAATGTGAATAATAATAATAAATAAATATAATCTAAGTATTTAATTTTTCTTTATTCATAAACTGATGCCAGTATATTATCTGTTTATCTTTGAAAGCATTCATTGTGAATGTATTAAATTTATTAATATTGTTTTGTGTGTATGTTACAGGAAATGACAGAAACAACTAGGCTTTGTATTCTGGTTCTTTATGGGCCAAAGATTATTTTAATTGTAATATCGAACTAGTTGTTTACATTGCTTGTTGCTCTTTATGTGATCATTATTACATAGGGAAAACTAAAAAAGCATTAAAACGCAGAATTTATGAGCACAATTTAGCCATTAAAAACAAGGACAAAACAACTCTTTGGCAAAACATGCTCTTATTTGTAAAAACTTTAAGAAGTTTGTATTTACAGTAGTAGAAAAGGTAAAAGAAGTTCCATTTGGAGGTGATTTGAATAATATGTTGGAATGCAAAGAAACACTTCGGCAGTTATTTTTGGAGGCTGATAAAATACCAGGATTAAATGAGTCAATAAACTTGAAATGTTTTCTGGTGTACAAATAGGTCTATGGTGTGATAACACATATATTTTTTATATGTGGAAGTCACATATACATGTGTATTTTTTAGATATATGTATATATATTTTTTTATATATGTGTAAATATACACATGATTTTTTTATTGATAGATAAAAGCACATTCAAAGTAATTGTATTTATTATGTAGTAATTATGTTATATTATTAATTGTTTAATGATCTGTTGATGTCATTTCCTGTGATTTTACAGTTATTAGTGTATATAAGGAAGGATGGGTATGTGGGATTGTTTTTTCTGAGGAAGTTCATGTAATAAATCCAGTGAATGAAAGCGCTAAAATCATTTGTTTCATTGTGGTCTTTGGAATTGCACTCAAATATTGCTTGGTTTATCGTTTTGAGTTTGGTCCTTGGTTCTTGTTGAGTGTTTTGTGTGTATGTTACAGGAAATGACAGAAACAACTAGGCTTTGTATTCTGGTTCTTTCTGAAAGTATTCATTGTTGTGAGAATAAAATATGACTTTATCACTATGTTTTGGTGTTCTAAAATGAAGTCCTTTAGAATCCAGAAGAATTTATTGTTGATTAAATTATTGTGACATTCATATTTTCTATGATTACTTTTTACATAAATGCTTTTATGTATATCTTTCTATTTAGCATAATAGTTCTTGTTTGTGCAGTAGATAATAGTTTTCATGATACTTGAGACTGAGTATAATTCTGTTAGGTAGATCTATTCCTCCATGTAACCAACTTCTTAGATGATGGTTAAGTGCCAATCTGAGTTTGTAGGGATAGCAAAGAAATTTAAACATCAATGTATTGAATTTGTTTATGTACTATTTTGGGATGGGAAGAGCCAATGGCTGTATAACATATAGTATTTTTGGTAATAATATCATCTTTATTATTAAATATCTTTATTCCATTGTAAAAATAAATGTATTCCATTTATTGATAAGAATTTTGATTTTATCTAAACAGGTGGCGTAGTTTATGTTAATAGTTTCTTTTGTATTCTTAGTTAATATAATTCCAAGGTAAGTTATTTTATGATCTTTGACTATATATTTAGAAAAAGTTTTTTGACATCCTTGAAATATTAGTATTTATGCATAAGAGTTTTCTTTTATCCTCATTTAATTAAAGGCCTGATGTAGATTGGAATTTTTGATAAAGTTGAAAAGACAATTAAGAGAGTTTTTATTATCCTTCAATGTTAATAAAATGTCATCAGCAAACAGAAGTATTTTTGAATTTAGATTATGATCAAACTGTACATCTGCTATATCTTTGCTTGATCTTGTATAATTCGCAAAGGGTTGCATAACCAATATAAATAATAAAGGGGACAGTGGAAGCCTTGTTTTTTTCCTTTAGTTATCTGTATTGATTGTGATACATAAGATTCTATTTTTATGTAAGCTAATGAATTATTGTAGAGGTTTTTTGTATGTTGTTGGTAATCCTTTGAAAAGTTATATTCCTATAATATTAACAAAAGAAAATTCCAATTAACTGTGTCAAAATACTGTTAATAGCTAGACCTACTAAGGTTAAACTATCATTTATATTGTAGGTATAGCTGATTGTAGTTAAAATTCTTTTGATATTATCATACATGCTTCTATTTCTTATAAAAAACGTTTGCTCATTGTGAATTTGGCCAGGTAAAAATTGTTGAATTCTATCTGCGATTATAGACATAAATAATTTGTAGTCAACATTTAGTAATGAGGTTGGCCTGTAAGAGGTACATTTTGAAGGATTCTTATCTGATTTCAATATTGGCGAAATAAGTGTGTACTTCAAAGATGGTGAAACTTTTACTAAATTTGTCACTGTTTGAAAAGTATGAGTTAATATATTTAATGCAGTTTTGGGCATTAATTTATAAAGTTCAGATATTATACCATTGTTTCCTGGGGCTTTATTAAGTTTTAGCTTATTGATTTGATTTGTAAGTTCTGTCATTAATATGGGTTTATCAGTTGTTTTCAGTTGTTGATCTGTTATCTTATTTTTAGTATATTTTCTAATGAATACTTTTATTGTTTCTTCTTGATTCATTACTGGATTGTTTTGATTAAGTTTAATGAATTGTTTTCTGAATTCACTAAGAATGTCTTCAATTACAGTGACTCTCCCTTTACCTTTGCTGTATAATTCTTTAATATGTCTTGTTTTGATCATTATTTTTGTTCAAGATGCTATTTTATGTAAATATTTTGGATTTGTCATATGATTTACTAGTTTTATTTTTTTCTAAATTTATTTTAGTTTTGTGGTTTATAATTTCTAAATATTTATTTTGCAGGTTATTTATTTTGTTTGATAAGTTATTACCAGTTTGTTCTTCTAATTTTAGTTTATCAATTTTTTTTGTTGTAAATCTATGAAGTCTTTGTCTCATTGCTTCTTTTTAAAAGAAAACCAATTTAGAATTTTCCCATTTAAATAGGATTTACAAGCATCCCATGTATATATACATATATATATATATATATATATATATATATATATATATATATATACATATATATATATATATATATATATATATATATATATATATATATACATATATACTTCCGATATATCTGTTGTATTGTTAAATTCTATGTATGTTGCAATCTCTTTGTTAAAGAATTCCTTGAAATATTTTAGGTTAGTAATATAAGCTGGGATTCTTTTAATTTGGACATTTCTATTGTCATTCAAAGAAAGTTCAAGCGTCATAGGATTGTGATCCAAGATTGGAAAATAAACTATTTTAACTTTATTTAAATAAGTGGCTAAATCATTGGAAACAAAGACTCTGTCTATTTTGCAGTGAGTACCATGTCTATCTGAAAAGTGGGTAAAAAAGAGAGAGTCACTAACTAACTATTCATTAGTATCCTTAATTTTAAGAAGGTTGTTAAAATTTATTAAAGCTTTCATTGTGGCTGATATTCTATGTTTCCCCACACACTGGTATCTTTTTTATTAAGAATACAATTAAAATCTCCTGCTACAATAAGGCTTCCCTTTGAGTTCTGTAAAATCTTATCCAATTGAAGTTTAGCAGTTTTAACACCCATTCCTGGTATCCAATAAATATTAACAAGTGAATATATCTTAGAGTTGATTTGTAAATGTACTAACATGACATTTCTTTATCATCACCATAAGTGTTTAGATATTTGGTAATGGTAAAATATTTTTCCAAAGAATAGCTACTCCTCTTCTTTTCTGATCGAATTGGGAACTTGCTATATCTGCATAATATTTATTATTAAGTCTCACTACACCCTCTGTTAATAGATGTGTTTCTTGGATAAATGTTACCTGTGGTGAAAATAACTTTATGTATTTATATAAACTATTCCTTTTGCAACCACTATTTAGCCCATTGATATTTATTGAAATACATTGTAGTTTTGTCATCTTTTAATCTAAAGAACAAGTAATTTAAGACATTTTAAGACACAGGGTATTATGATCCAGTTGTACCTATAGAAAGTTTGCAGTGGTACTAGAAAAAACTCAGTAAACTTATAATACCATTGATGTTCAATTTGTGTGATTTTTTACACACCCAAGTGTGAATATATAATCCAAAAAATATGTAACATAAAATAAATCTAACTATTCTAGCCCCTGTGGAGTATAAGACTCCAGACTTGTACAGTAAATCTATCCAAGTAATTCTTCTTAGCAGTAGAAGCAAAATTGGTTCAGCCAAGCCACATTATAATTAAATTGTTCTATTATGTGTAGGAACTAATTAGAATATCATAAAAATTATATGAACTCTGGAATTGACTAGGTCTGTATGGCTTCAATACTTTACTAAGCAGGTAAATTATAATATTTCTCTATGCATATCAAAACATATACAACCTTTAACGTACATAAGCATATATCTACCAAAGCACATAAGTATATATATGTACAATCAATTGTGCATATAGAAAAATCTGTATAAACTTGATACATTTTATATACAATAAGTAATTTTGTTGGTGTACAAACAGTAAGACTGAAATTTATAACTATTACTTTGAGATTCTTGAAATATTGAAAATCAATTGCTTTTATAAAGTTTAAAAAGTAGTTAGAAATTTACTATTAGTTAGATGAGTTCTTATTTTCAAAAACAGTATAGATGTTTTGATGTATGAAGGTGCTTACAAACAACCAGTATTTTAAAGGTATCTTGTGTATATCATGGTTGTCTAGTGTTAACCCATTACATTTCAGGTATGTGTATTTCTGCTCATGGGTAGTCTGCTGCAGACAATTATGAAACTGTAATAGCTGTGGACTGCAAATATATCATCTGCAACTATATATGAGTCAGTAATTTGAATTTGTTCTATTAGTGTTGAACATATATTCATTTCCATTTACAAAAAGTAGATTAAAATTAATAATTGAAAACTAGCATATATTATTTTATTAATGAATGACATCAGACTTAAAGGAATGAGACTCTAAACACACTCCTTCAAACCTATTCAATGCTTAATATCTTTTAACTGCAGTTTATTACTTTGAAGATATTATACAATGTCTGCAGCCTGAATAATTAATATAAGATTTATTATCATTCACTTAAATGATGACATTTATTATTTTTTTTCAGAAAATGTATTCACTTATGTACTTCTGCTCTTAGTGCAGCGATATCTATTAGTTGTAATATCTTTCTAAGTCCCATCTCTTATCTTTTATACTCTTAAACCAAGCCAGTATTATATCCAGTGTTTGGTACAACTTACAGTATGTAGTATTTATATTTTCTACTTGCAAGAGTTGCTACTGCTATGCCCCATAATGATTATTCCTGTAAAGATGAGGTTTTAAACTTGATTTGAAAGACTAGGTAACTTTCTTGCATTTTACCATTACATTTACTAGTCTGCCATTAATCACAAACTCACTTGACAAGTATCTTTTGTTCAAGTGTATTTTGCTTGGCCATAACATAAATTCATCTGTTAGTCAGCCAATGAAAACTATCTTAGTGAGTTTGTCTATTCAAGCTAACTAATTCAGTCAGTCTCTACAAAAACATATACTTCATGTATCAAGTATAAGCTGATAAGCAATTCTGTTATTGCTTAGCTTATTATGAAGCAACTTAAATATTTTAAACATTGACCATTGATATATGCAATCATCTCACAGTTCTTTTGGTCATTGACAATTGATTATGATATTTGCATGTAACCATGTGTCCTGTGACATGTAATATACCAGGTTGTGACCTTTTTTATTGCATTCATTACCTTATTAACCAAATATACATGTCTCTGTCTAAGGTATGGTCTCTAATTAGGTGTACATGCATTTGTACTTTTGACTTATTATCTATGTTTAAGTTCATTACCAATTTTCCTCTTTATTGTGAAGTAAACTTTATGACATGTAATAACTGTAGCACCATGATACTTTTGTTTATGAGGGGAAAATACATGAAAATTTAGCATGAGCAGTGCAGAAATCACTCAGAAATTGCATTTTCACATGTTCATTTAAGGGTTGTAAATGCTATCCCCCCATCATCAGATTTAAACTATCAACAGATGAAAAAACTATGTTCAGAATGGGGCAAGCTATGTAGAATGAGTTGCCAGCATATGAAAGTTATCAAAAGTATTTAAACATTCAAAAAACTCTTAACCAACATTTGTAAAAAATATACATAAACGCAGCTGTTTTCATGATACTTTCTTTATGTCACCTATCCCTTTATTATTATTTTCAGAAAGCCTTTTTGACTGTTCATAGGCATTATAATTGTTAAATCCATAAACTTTGTTTTCATCCAAAGCTAATATAATGAAAATATCTTTCTACATGTCTGGTTTGTAATTAGGTTAGCCAAAATACTCTCTTTGTTTTAAGGTGAACATTATATGACAAATAATGAACATACAGATTGCAATATCACTGTATTTTTGTTTAGGGCGGGAAAATATTTGAAGAGTCAGCATGACCAGTGCAGAAATCTTCACTTAAGAACTGCATCTTGATGTGCTCATGCTAGCACAAGTGCTATCTCATGTTATCCACACTGCCTCACAATACAGCACATTATTCCACAATGTCCTTCAACAAATATTGCCCCATTCTATTTTTCCAAACAGTTTGTTTCATTCCCCTAATCCCTCTGTCTCTTAATACAATCCAAACATCCCATCTACAAATGCTGGCATCAGCAAGCCGCATAACATCACCATCGCAATCAACGGATGTAGCCTTTCAAGTCGAGGGCTGCTTAAGCAAGCATCAACATCGCATTTCACCACCCACATCAGTCATCATTTCCCTGCTTGTCATGTCAAGGGTTGAGTAAATCAAAAGCTACCATGCACCAAGTTTCCACATTAATACTTAATAACTAAACCTAGAATGCCTTGACAATTTCAATAAACAAGGAAAAATGTTGAAATAGCATCTGCTACAAGTATAGGTAATATTCAGTTGTAGTGTTTAGTACATTTACTCACCTTACTTCTCACACAAGTACATCACCTCACCGATCACACCCCTGTTTAACCACAAGGTTGGCAAGAGGGCAACAAAGGAAGGAAAGGCATCATTCTATCAGGGAGCTTCACATCTTTTAATGAAACAACTGTGCAAAATCATGGTGGTTCAAGATGACCACACATACAAGCTTCCTCAGAATCACTTCCCTGATCATAACTTCTCGCCTCTAGAGATCATCATCATGCTGCTAGTATTCAGTCAGCCAAAACAAGGAAAGCAATCATTCTTACCAGCAAATACTGTTGTCAGAAAATTCCATTTTTATTCCCTGGCCAAAGAACCATAACCAGAACTGTTTTGCATGTTATTTCAAAGCATCCATGACACAATACAGTCAGGCTCACACAATAAAGGAAAAGCACCACATAGACGATTATGGAAAGAGCTGAGAGAAAAGGAATAATAAAAACTAATCTGTGCATTCACTGCCCTATTCTGATTCATTTAATGTGTGAGAACACCCATAACAAGCAGCATAACAAATTGGAGAAGCTCCGTAAGAAGCAGAGAGTGACCTTTTTCACTCATTCTTTATGTAAATTATTTTTATATATTGTCTATACATATATCCAAGCTGAGCACCACAGCAACACCTCCACCACTTTAAAGAACCAAACATTAATAATAAGTCACTGAACTCAATCCCTCTTGTCTAAGGTAAGCAAAACATTCAATTATTAACAAGTATAGAATACTTTGATGAGCAGACATATTAAAGTAAATACGTTTGGTAAATGAAATTGCCTTTAACATGCATCTTAGTTTTACTTTTAGTGTATGAATGTTTGGTGATTTCTCTTTTTCTTATAATGTGAAGACAGTGTCATAGATAATTGTAATGGAACCTGTAAGAGAACACATATACATTATATAAATGAAAAATCATTTATCTTTTAATTTCTTCTTCTTTTCAACATTTTTCCATCCATTTCTTTCTGCCATTCTTTTCAGGGAACTGATATTCCATTCCATTTCTTCAGGCTGTTCAATTATCTTTTTTCTTTTTTATGAAGGTCAATGCATAATCTAAGTCCTCGAAGATTTTTATCTCATCAGAAAGAAATATTTTTAGATGTGCTGGAAAAAGTAAATGGACTTTGATCTGTTTCTTCTTCAGTTCTTTAATTAATGGCAAAAATCATTTTCTTTTCGAAATTACTGTCAAAGAATAGTCATTGTCAAATCTTACTATCTTGTCATTTAGTTTGATGGGAGATTTTGCCCATGCAGTTTTAAGAATTAGTTCTTTGTCCTGTGATGAGAAGAATTTAACTATAACAGATCTCAGAGCAGTGTTTTTTTATCAGATGAAACCATAGCAAGTGACATATGTGCTCTCTCAATCCCATATGACATAGCTTCAGGCAGTTCAAGTGTACCTTAGAGCTAAGATGTCAAAAAGCTTGTTAGATTATTACCTTCAATTTTCTCTAGTAGACTGAAACTGTGAATATTATTTCTTCAAGATCTGTTTTCCAGATTGGACAAACGTGTGTTCTATTTTAATAAATAATCAGTGTTTCTTTATTCTTCTGACAGTCTTTTTTCCACATCATTCAGAGCATCTTCTATTCCTGCTTTTTGTAATTTCTGATAGTTGAGAGTCTCCTGAATATGTTCCATCTGTTTTGTACACTTGTCTTTGAAGTTATCTAACTTAATATCCATTTTTGTTGATAATTCCTGTATATTAGTCAAAACCATTTAAAGTTCCTTCTTGAGTGAAGTGTCTTGAGAGTTAGCTTTAGTGTAACTCATCTTGTCAGAAGAAATATCTTTCAGTTAGTTTGACAAGAAAAAATATGAATATTTAAATAATTTTTATACGTTATCGTAGAAAATAGTTTCAATTATTACTTTTTTCAAAAATAAAAAAAATGCAATAACATAGAAATCAAATTTCCTGTCAAAAATATGACAAATACAGGAGAGTTGAAGAATTCTGCTGATGTCTCCTCTGCAGCTTGGCCAGACCCCCTAAGATATTCCATTTCTGATTGAAAGTGGTGTATGTGACTTGATTTGTGTTGAAAAAGAGACCAGGATAAAATTCTATTTTCATCTGAAAAAGTGTCAGCAGTAGGTGTCACTGACATTCCCACTGTTTTTTCTTGTATCTAAACCTGTCCCCATTCTTTAGGACCAATTGAAATTATGTATGCCTTTCTATTAAGTACACCGGCTCCAGCAAACTTAATGGGTAGGGATCTGCTTTGTATAGTAGGATGTTCTGTTTCTATCTTTTGCACTGCAGATGGCATTTATTTAGATGTTTCAGCTGAATGTGAACAAGTGATTGATGTACTTAGTGTTACTGAAGAAAGGAATGAAGATCCATGTTTGAGTGCAGATAGACTGTTCAGCAGGTTCCTGACATTTTGTGTGCAAGAGACATTGTAATGAGGTAGGTCTAGTATTTATTTTGTATTAATTTCACATTTGTTAACCAGGAAAGTCTGACTTGGAACAAAGCCAATTTTCAGTGGAGGCCCGGGAAGAAACACTCCAGCTGCATGTCTTTGTAATGTGGGAAGAAACTGCAACACCCGGAGGAAACCCATATGAATGCAGGGAGGACATGCAGACTCCACACAGAAGGCACCCTAGTCAAGAATTGAACCAGAGAACCTCTTGCTGTGATGCAACAATGCTACCTTTGCACCACTGCATTGTCCTGATCTGACATGCCTGTAAAAATATGTGTGTATCCTACAAAACCACTTCCTTGCATAGCACAATATCCTTTAAAACCTTTGGCAGAACAGGGAATCAGACATGTAATTGAATCTCTGCTTCAGCAGGGAATTAAAGAGAAAATAAGTAGTTGCTGTAATACTTCCATTTTTCCAGTTGAAAAGCCAGGCAGAGATATATACAGGTTTGTACAGGACTTAAGAGCAGTAAATCAGGTTGTCCGCCCTTCATACCTTGTGGTAATAAATCCAGCAACCATAGTGAGTTGCATACCACAGTGGGATACTTGCTTCTCTGTAGTAGATTTATGTTCAACTTGCTTTTCCATCCCTATTCATCCAGCTAGCCAGTATTTATTTGCCTTCACATATAGGATAATTCAATATACATGGCTACAGCTGCCACAAGGGTTTGTAGATAGTCCCTCAATCTTTTAACAAATTTTGAAGTAGGACCTTGAAGAAATCCATTTTCCATGCAAATCTGCATTTGTACAATATGTAGATGATTTATTTATAGCTTCAGATATATTAACACATTGTCAGCAGGACAGCATACATTTACTGACTGAATGGCAAAAAAAGGGACAGAAAGTATCAAAGGAAAAACTTCAGCTGTGATCATCTAAGGTGAAGTATTTCGGACACTTAATATCACATCCACAGACGCATCTCCTGCCTCACATGTTGAAGCTATCATAAAGGCACTCCGAACTGTTACTCAAGAGCAGCTGCAAGCCAAGAAAGCTGCTGGTCTGGATGTCACTGTCACTAAAAAGTTTGTTTTGCAGGAAGCATTTACAAAAGCTGACTAGCCTTTTAATTTTAATGATTTGATTACTTTACAGAATGAAACTTCAGGGGATGACAAAAAGAGGTGGATCAGTGTGGGTTGTAAAACGCATACTAATTTAATATGGAGACACCCTGATGGCAGGATAGTAGCACCTTTGGCTGTACTACCCTAGTTGGTAAGGGCATAGCACTTACTGAATCGCACCGGTAAACACGGACTTCTTAGTTTTATTCAATTGGATTGGTTTGCCCCTCTTTCTCGGTCTCCAGTTAGCCATTATGTAAATAATTGTGAGATCTGTTTGTCACATAATACTGCAACTCCTGCAAAAAACACACCTTCTACTTTGCCCCCATCTTGGGGACTCTTTGTAAATATACAGTTTGATTTATCCAGATGAGAAAATGTGCTACATTTTCATGTATTTTGATTACTGTGTTTTTTTTTCTGCATGGATGGAAGCCTATCTGTGTATGTGTGATGCTAAAACAGTAGTGAAGAAATTGTTAAAATAATTTATTCCTGGATTTGGTGTACCTCACAGTATTAATTCAGATATAGGTACTCATTTTACTGCTGAAATGAAGAATTTATTTATTTGACATTTGTTGACCGGGTTAGTCCGACTGAGCCTAAGCCCTTTTTCAGCGGAGGCCTATGGAGAAAAGCTCCACAAGTAAGTATAAACAAGTACAATGTGAACAGTATAACATGAATACTTAATAATAATAAAAGAGGAGCTTATGTAAGTAATACATGGTAACATCTCAAAGTATTTACAATCAACGTTACAAATGTTCTCCTGTACAATAATTACAGAGGGTGGGACCCAATAGAAATTGTGTTCTATGTTAAAATTCCTTTACAGTTACCTTGTCCCCATCAGCCATCATCCATCACCCACAGTCATCTGGTCCTGTTGAAAGGTCTAACTATACACTTAAAATTAGAATTAACAAATTTTCTGGTGAAATGTGGCTAAAATGGCCAGATGCTTTGCCTCTGGCTCTGATGAGTATGTAAGGAACTGTAAACACTACTTGTAAATTAAGTCCTCGTGAAATTCATATGGGTCATCCCATAAGAATGCCCCCTTCCCCACCAGTGAGAAACTGTGAACTGGTATTTACTGATGAAGCTTTGTTGAATTATTGTTCAAAACTTGTTTCTATCTGACAGACTTTTCTTAAATGCACCAAGGAGGCTTTTCCACCACCTGCTACAGTTCCCTGTCATGACTCATGACCAGGTGATTGGGTTTATGTGAAGGTATTCCAATGCAAATCTTCTTTGGAGCTGCAGTGGAAGGGCTCTCATCTCATCTTCCTAAATAATCATGCTGCAGTAAAGTGTGCCATGATACCGAATTGGGTATATGCTTCACAATGCAATAAAACCTGCTTAATGTCTGCCAAGTCAACTGAAAATGGCACCATACCTGCTTCTAATGACATCACAAAGTCTCCTCCTTCTATTACTTCCAATTAAAATGAGATGCAACTTGTTTCTTTGAAACTGCATCGATACACCACTGACCTAAATGTTTCCAGCTGCTAGGTATGTGGATTTATTCCCAATGTTGCCAAGGGGGGGCTTTCTAGTGCTACCTAATTTAGAAATACAAATTGCTGTAGAAAATCAAAACTGGCATAGCATTACAGACCGATCTAAGAAAATATATTACCAGTTGACTACATTGACATAGGGTGATACTTGTTACCATAGAAGGAACTGTGTGAGTAGGTTACAGGAGCTACAATAACATTCATGATGAGATTATATTGGTAGAGCCTGGACTGAACATGTATGACTGGGGAAAGGGCATGGGAATATTAGACAATCATTACTACATCTGTGGAGGCCATGCCTACCCCTGGTGACCCAGAAACTGGTCTGGTTGTTGTTATGTGGGACAGATGATGCCAGGTATTTTTCTTTCTTTTTCTACACCTGCAGGATGGTTGAGCAATAAGAGGGCCATGCACCCTGCTGAGCAAGCAGTGGCTTTCTTTTCTACACAGTAGGGCATATTGTGAACTATGCATGAAGTTAATAATTTGTCCCTTATATTAGCTGAAATGGCTAATAAGACATCAAAGCACATGTGCATGTCATATAGAGAACTGACTGAAGTCTGAGCCACCACCTTACAAAATTGACTAGTTCTTGATTACATACTGGCCTCAGGGGGCAGAGTTTGCCATCTGATCTGAAAATGGTGCTGTACTTTTATTTTAGAGTTTCATGATGAGCAAGAAAAGGTGGCTGATTTTATGGAGCAATTGGCCATTAATATGACTAAAGCTGAGTCTGGTTGGACCTTGTTTGGGTAGTTGGGTAATATATTTGGCACTGTCGGTACCAGTGTACTACAAAGTTTAATTACTTTTATTATAATCATAACTTTTTATAGCTCTTGTATATTATGTTATTAGGAATCTGCTAATATGCTGCTTTATGAGAAAAAGTGCACATGCAATGGTTATTATAGCTGAACAAAAACATCTCAGAGCTTACGTTTCACAATGATATAATTCAAAATAATATTGGACTGTGATGCTTTATAGCATCAAAGGGATGGAAGCAGTAGTGGATATATATTTCTTTAATGTTTTATAAAACTTCTAACTTAAAACTGCTGCAGTGTTTACATATATTCCTTTCTCATACAAAGAACAGCTTGACTTTTGTTAGAAATCATTAGAGCTTAGCAAGCAGGTGATAAATGTTTCTTCTAATCACACAACCTTAAAAAATATGCATCCTGTACTTTACTGAACATGCGCTTTCATGTAACATAGTTGGAGATAAGCTTGTTGAAAGTGAACACATAAACCATGTTAATGTAATAGCATGAGAAATGTTTAAAGCCATCCTCCCTTCTGCATCTGTTTACTCCTTTTACCTTGAAAATGTGTGTATGGCATTAATCACAGTTATGAAAGCTTTGAACTTCGTATGTTTTTCTATATTTTAGAAGATACAAAAGGTCTTATATCTGTGTATATGGATGAATCTTTCTCTATATTGAGATATTCCATAATAAAGTGTTTGCATCCAGAATCTTTGACAGTCTGGGTATTGAACTTAATAGCTGCATGGTATTAGGTGTTAACAAATATTTAATTTCAACACCAACTACAAATGATGGTAGAGCCTTTGATGTTAACTACAACAGTTAAATTAATAATGTTAGGGATGTATTAAACAAAAACTGGAGTAGTATGTTGGAATCATTTGGTTTAATATCTTGACATGGGGACACCCCAACATGTTTTGTAAAGGGTAGAAATCTGAAGAAATGTTTTGAAAGTGGAAAAATGATGAAATTTTTAGAAATGAGGGCAACAATGGAATGTGTAAATGTAGGTCTTATATCCAGTATTGGAACATTTATGAGGGTAGCAATTTAATAGTTGCCAATTATTCTAAAGTTCTGGCACCAAATGTGTGATTGCAATATTAAGGGTGTTGTTTACATGGCATTATGCTTGTCCTGTTCAGCTCTCTATTTGAGAAGGCTGAAAGGGCTTTGAAAAAAAGAAATACATTTACCAGCACATTTATTCCATTAAGAGCAGGGACAATGATTAATGCCCTTTGTAGACATGCTAAGAATTGTACTAATTAAAAAAAAGGAAAAAATTGTTCACTGTTCTGGAGAAAGTGGAATTATTTTATGGGGGTGGTGGTAATTGAGATGACCCACTTGGAAAGTAGGGAGCTACCCTGACAGCATTTTAGCATTTAGCATTTGTAACCTACATTTGTAGGTTACAAAACCCCTGGGCATGAAAGAAAATGCATCTATTAGTTGCCTATTAAGTAAGAAAAGGGGAATGTTGTAGGGATTTTGTAAAGACATAAAAGGATGTATCTGCTTTTTTATACAAGAAAGAATATTTATTTTTGACAATTAATTGAATTGTAAATGTCATTTTATTTTTACTTTTTTACATGAATTTTAGCTACTGTGGATTGAAAATATGGATTTAACTTGTTTGCTTCATCAACAAATAGTATTAAGTTGTTCAAGTCATATGACATTACTTTTATTTATTCAGTGTTTCATATGTAAATTCATTCTGGTGAAGTTATGTGACTAATTTAGGAATAAAAGTGCTTAATTGTGGCAACATTTTTGTATTTGTTTCCTTTAGTGTTGCACAAGGATTTGCGAACATTTCATTTTGCAAATAGAGCCATAACTTTGTCACTGTTTAGTCTTGGTACCTGAAATTTATAAGGTAGATATTTTTAAGGCACTTGAAATGCAACTTTATAGATGGCATTAAGTAAAGCTTTTAGCGGAGTGCAGGCAGACCTGTTTTTTTTATTTTATTTATTTTAATTGCATTTGTTTGCCAGGTTGGTCCAGCAGGGCCAAAAAGACCATTTTCAGCTGATATTCAGGGAGGAAAGCTCCACATACTAAAAAGATGAGAGCACTGAAATATAGTTTAAAGGATATCACACAACAAAAATGTAATTAGAAATACATTGTGATTAATTCTAAAGCACTCAGAATATAAATCATGACTGTTTACAAATTAATAACAGTATTCAAAACTTGGTTTGACATCTTATTTGCAGTGCAGCACCCTCAGGAGTACAGCACTCTCTAATGTTACACTACAGTATCAGTGAATGAAAAATAAATTGAATTATCTCAAGTGATAATAGAACCCACAGTCCTCTGATCTTATGGTACCAAAAGATAATGGGCTACCTGTTGAGCCACTGACACTTAAATAAAGAAATAAATCAAGAAGCATGCACTCACATTGAGCTGCTTACTGTTCAAATTTGTATTGAACAGTGGCATCACCCTCCCAGGCTACATGACTGATATCCATTTTACCATTAGCTTATCCTTACTTTAAAGAAGAAACATAAGCAGTAGTGCATTTAATTATTTACATTTGTTTCCAATGACTCAAAATGCTATAAATGGTTATTAAATGCTTGAGAATATAAACACCTCAAATATATGTTTAGCTAAATCTCCAAATGTGGTGGAATTACAGTTACTAGCAGATTTGATACAGACATTGATTTTGTCACTTCTCCTCAGATCAGTGTCATAAAGGAGAGGCAATTTGCTTCCCTTCTGATATAAATAAGGAACATAATAAAGAAAATGTGTGCCTTTACACATCAACTCAAGAATAGTTGTAGCATTTGTGGGTGATCCTGGATTAGACATTTGCAATACAAAACAATCAGATTTTTTTTACATTATCCTTTCAGAGTAATGGTTTTGCACTGAAACTTCTGTATGTATCTGCACACCTGATAGTTTCGACAAGTGGCGTCTGTTTCTGCAGTAGCTTTGCATTTCAGTACCTTGTTCCCATGTCCTGGATAGTGGTTTGCATTTCTCCTTTGTGCTCAAAACTAGATTTTTCTCTCATTGTTTGGCTTCTTCTCCTTATTTAAAGCGGATTTATTCTTTGCTGGTTTTTCATAATTCGTTTTGACTTTCCTATAACAGTTCTGTGGGAATTAGCTTACTTTCTGGTACAAATAAGGAACATGATAAACACAATTTTGCCTTGAGACATCAGCTCAAGAATAGTACTTGTGACAATTCTATCCATTGAAATGGAGTGTATTTCTGAGAAGTAACAACCTGCTGACTCAGAGTACTCACTTTTATTTAAGATATTTTTCACAGTTTGGACCATTCTTTCAACATTTCCACTGGATTGAGGATAATTAAGAGTTAACATATTTTGCTTGAATTCCAAGTGTTTGAAAACATTATAAAATTCCAGACTCATAAACTGAGTACCATTATCAGATACAACAATTTCTGGTATTCCATATGTCACAACAATAGATTTCAGGATGGTAGTCACTGCTTGACTTGTAAAGTCTCACAAATGTACTTTCAGGCAAATTTAAATAGTAGGCTACACAAAGAAAATGTATATATTTTTTGTATTAGTAAGTGTAATCTACAGTTAACCAGTGCATTAAAGGAATGTTATGTGGTAATAAGGTCCTGATGCTGGTTTTGATTCTTAAATGTGTCACAAAGCTTACAGTGTTATACTAACTGCTTTAGCAGTTCCGACATACTGGCACAGGGCATTATGCCACATGCTGTTTCTTTGGATTTAATTCTGCCAGAATGTGATTGATACATTTTTGAAAACATACTTGCATGCCATTACTAGCTATGATTACTTGCCACTTTTAAATAGTACACATTGAATACCTGACAGTTTGTTTTGATCAGGGAAATGTGATTACATGGGATAATGTAGTGATTTCAGATCATAAAGTCATGTTCTCCTAATGACATATCTAAGCAATAGAAATTCTCTGCTGTCTCTAGCACATGCTTTAAGCATCTATAGTTTCTCTGCTGTCATTGGTAACTGCAAAACAATCCACAACACTTTTAAATCTTTTTCCAGTAGATCTTCTTTACACTCATTCAGATATGTGCTGCTCAAACTATGAATAATGAACACAAGTTTACCAGACTCATACCATACTTGGAAGTTATATTTCAATATGTATAGTAACATTGTCTATAGACATTCTGAAACTTTGTGTAAGGACCTTTTGAAGATGCTTTGAAATATGTTATGGTCTGATTCCACTGTATTGTCCATAGTATTAAAGTAATTATGAAATTTCTAACAGCCGACTGTGATGTCTATCTCTTCTTTCCATCTGTGTGTTCCTATAACAGCAACAGACCTAGACCTTCTTGACTTTCATCTAATTGTGAAGTAGTAGACACCATAACATTGTAAAACTTGACAGTGGATATTGTAGTAACCAAACATTTTAGCAGCTCAAAACTGTTCTCATCTCTTAACTAGTACCATACTAGATCATACTCTGAAAGCTTCCTTAGTAGTGCTATGTTCCCTGACAAGTGAGAAACTTGGATAGATAATGTACCATGCCTTAGAACTTTATAAGATGTGATCTGTTATTAGGTTTTTGCATCTTTGCAATATCTTTGACCTTATCAACATCAGGTCATAGACCATTATCCATCAATACACAACCCATATAATTCAGAAAAAATACACAAATTTGGCATTTGGCTGTGTTAAATTTCAAATTCAGAGACCTCCTCTATTTAATAAGTTCACAAGACACAAACTATGTTTCTTCTTTGTAGCAACCCAGGCTACAATGTCATCAGTTAGGCTTATCATTTCACCTAGCCCCTAAACTCTCACTGCTAATCCCTTGTGGAACACTTCTAGAGCCTCTGAGTTCCCAAAAGATAGTCTTCAGGATCTGTAATAACCAAAGGATATACTGACATTGAAGAGTTTGTAAATTGGGTTCATCTGACGTGATTTGATAAAATGCCTGTTTTGCATCAGTCACTGAAAGGACTGTAGTATTTATCACAGCCATTACTAATTCTTTAATGATTTCAAGTGGATAATGCTTCCTTTTGAGTCACGTGTTCAGTTCTTGGAGATCAATAAGTATCCTGATTTTCTCCTCCTTCATGAGTGTTACCATGCTGCTCACTCCCTTGGTTAGTTCTACCTAACTCTAATGCCCTTTTCTACCACATGCTTAATCCTTTCCTGTGTCACTGCTTTATGTGAAATAAGTACTCTTCTTGAAGCCTGAACAACAGATACTATTTCAGGACAAATCTTTGTGTGTTATTCAACCTGAAAATACCGTAAGCCTTCAAACTGATTAGCATATTTTTAATAATATAATTGTATTCTGTAAAAATACCTTCTGCACTCTAAGCCTCACATTTCTGAACCTGCAATAAAGTATTAATGACAGGCACCCATTAATTATGTTTGCTTGTGATATCAGTTTTATGCCTATAAAATTGTGATTTTATGCACACTGTACTGGATTCTGCACTCCAGATGTAGCACTGGGCTGCTTCTGTGCAATACTAGTCTATGCATTGCCCAAAGAATCACATTTAATTTCAGTACTTTTCACCAGTATATGTATTTATCTTAAATACAACTACTGTGCCTTTAGTCAACAGGTTTCCAGACAAAAAAATGTTATTGCTGCCATTAGCAGCTTGGATTAAATATGCATTGTCACTGAAGTATGCATTAGATTAACTGACAGCAGATCAATAAGTGCAACATACATTTCAGATTTATAACATTCCCTTGTTTCTAAAACATTAATATCTTACTACAGCACTTTTGATTTCTTACAAAGTCTGGCAAAATGATTACTTCTCTCACAAAGATTACATATTTGGTCAAATGTTTTGTAGTGTGCCTTTTTTTGGCTATATTCATAATGCTTCCACTATGTGTGGTTTCTGCCTTTTTATTGTTACCAAGTACCATCTTCATTGCCATGCATTCAACTTTAATTTCACTTTTGTTCTTGTTAACAGATTTAGGCTCCATTTTTATCTATTTCCCATGTACAGACTTTATTTTGCACAGTTCCACCCATGTCCAGTGCCAAATCTGCTTCCCGTAATAGTCTGTCCCTCAGATAATCCTTTTGATTTCCTACACAATTCTATCTCAATCAATGAATCAGCAATATCTCAAATATACAGTCTTGTGCTGCATGCATAAGTTCAGACACAGAAGTATCAATTGCCTCCTGAACTATGATTTTTAGTGAAAAATGAATGCTTTGCCTATGATAAATTCTTCAGCGGCTTGCAACATGCCTGGAACTTATTTCTTAAGACATGAATGTTTTTTTCTATTCCTGTCTAAAATTAAAATGACTGAATACCTTGATGACTTAATTATTTGTGTTACAAAGTAACATTAGACACTTATGGTGTCCAGCCACAGAAGACACCTGGATGGGAGCTATTTACACAATAGCACACACCCTGTTGGACATTATTGCTTGCTTACCATGTCAGCACTGATGTGATTCTACAGAAAGGAAATGGAAGAAGAATTTGTATGTGTTGGAGGAGGACATATTTCCTAGTAGCATGGCTGAGGACATTATGGTATGTTTCTGCACTTAAAGATAGCTATATATAGGAGAAGAACCTTTATGAAATTAAAAAGTATTCTCCACTGACATATTTGAATACAACTCCATGATGTATTTCTGGAAATTAATAAACAGATAACATCTTGAATAATATACTGTGCACTGCAGCTTATATCCTACTATAGCAGTATAGAAAGCAAACAAATTACATGTCCCATATATGTACATAGGGTGTTGAAAATACGCTATACATTTGAAATTCATACTAACATGTGACATGTCAGCTAAGAAAAGGGAAGGAACCATCTTTAAGAGGAATGGAGATCACTACAGATATCCACTTATTGCAGCAACACTGAAAATACAATTTACCTTAGAAAGCCAGATCCCACGAGAATGCCAGCCACATTTATTAGAGCCACTCCACTGTTAACAATGTTGGGGTTCTGAACTAGGCCAAGTAAAGCCACAGTCAGCAATTCGCCAACAAGATGAGGGACAAGTAATACAGCAAAAAAGCATAAGAATCGGAGAATTTCAGGATACAAGCCAGCAGTCCTGTAAAAGTACAAGCAGTTCAAGTGAAAAGTTATTATTTTGTTCATTTTTTGCTAATCTTCCAGTTATTTTTGTAATTAATGACAGTTAATTACAAAACAAATTATACATTATTTAATCATGAAACTAAATGCAAATAACTTGAGACAGACCATAGTTTCACATTTAAAATCTGCAACAGAAATATATGTGATATTTGAAAAATTCTTTAAAACAAAATATCCAGCACATAGTCAAAGCAGAAAGTTGTTACCAAGAAATCAAAACCATTTTTTTCATAAATTTTCTTGGCCTGCCAGGATAGAGTGCACCAGAGGTTCTGAGTAAAGCAATTAACAACTCTGGGTGTTTGCAGCATTTTACTCAGGGTAACAACTCTGGGTGTGTGCATCATTTTACTCAGGGTAACACCTCTGGGTGTGTGCAGCATTTTACTCAGGGTAACACCTCTGGGTGTGTGCAGCATTTTACTCAGGGTAACAACTCTGGGTGTGTGCAGCATTTTACTCAGGGTAACAACTCTGGGTGTGTGCAGTATTTTACTCAGGGTAACAACTCTGGGTGTGTGCAGCATTTTACTCAGGGTAACAACTCTGGGTGTGTGCAGCATTTTACTCAGGGTAACAATTCTGGGTGTGTGCAGCATTTTACTCAGGGTAACGACTCTGGGTGTGTGCAGCATTTTACTCAGGGTAACAACTCTGGGTGTGTGCAGCATTTTATTCAGGGTAACACCTCTGGGTGTGTGCAGCATTTTACTCAGGGTAACAAATCTGGGTGTGTGCAGCATTTTACTCAGGGTAACAACTCTGGGTGTGTGCAGCATTTTACTCAGGGTAACACCTCTGGGTGTGTGCAGCATTTTACTCAGGGTAACAACTCTGGGTGTGTGCAGCATTTTACTCAGGGTGACACCTCTGGGTGTGTGCAGCATTTTACTCAGGTGTGCTACAGTTAGACCACCCCTGCTCTTGTACTTTGGCCTTCAGTTCATTTTGTGTTTTTAATGGTTTCTGTGTCATGTTTGTACAATATGAGGATGTTTACAATTTTTAAAATAACTCCATGATGCCATTGTGAGTTCTTTAGCACTAGTCTCTCTACACAGCATTTCCAAATCAAGTCCTGAAGTATATTCAAGTACCACCCCCCCCCCCCAAAAAAAATGCCATCACAAACACACACACACTTGGAAGCATTAGGCATTTTGTATTTTTTATTGGAAAAAAATTATAAAATGGTTGTGCCACAGCTGTGTTTCTTTTGATATTTATTTTATATTTTATTTTATAGAACAACTGTTTACAGCATCAGCATGCTTATTAAGTGATTTTCCAGCTATATTTTGAAGACTGTTATGCACACTGAAAAATTTCTTTGTAACTATAATTTCTCACACTCTCTCTCTCTCTCCATCCCTCCTACCACTTTGCATGGTGCATCTTCAATGCAAGTAAAAATTCATCGACAAATACTCTCTTTAACTGTTAGAAGCACTACATGTATTATTGCACATGTATAGTCTCTTGTCTCCTCTTATTTCTGATGTCTGAATGTGTCAGTTGCCTTACTTTTCTAGAATTTGATTTTTACATACTGCTGCAAGTAGTAAACTGGTTTATGGATATAGGATAGCTCTCCTTCAGACCCGACATCAATGCGTTAGTGAGTGCATTGTGCCAGTGGATGTCTCACTCAGAATATGGCACCTAACTAAGAGTGCATAGCTGCAAAAAATTACTAGATAACAGCATTGTTGAGCAGATGCTATACTATCTATCACTTGCAAAGATGGGGGCTGCATGTCTGCATCTTATTTGAAGAAATTGGGAACAGAAGCTTGAACAAAATAAATATTCTGTTAAATCATGTTAACTTTCACATCAGTATGGGCAAGAATACAACTGTTGCTGATACTTCTGCAACTACAAGGATATACTGTAAACAAGTTATTCAGGTATTGTAAGCTTTATCCATGCTGCACTGCAATATTAATGCAGCAAAAGTGATCTGCTTCCCAATGTTCAAGTGCACGAATGATCATTTATACATTTCTTTCAGCGGCCAGTTCTTTTTTCAGAAAGGTTATGTGAAGATAGGTGAAGGCTGCCAGCCTAGCCACATAGAATTTTGGAGATAGTTCTGTCATTTGTAAATATTAATATAAGCCGCAGACTTGTTCTCTTAAATGGAAGAAAATGCTGTTAAATGTGGAACTGTAAAAATGTAACAGTGCACTCTGCTGTAGGAAGGCTGATAAGTCAAGCATTGTGTAAATGTTTGATGTATGAGGCCAGAGTTAATGGCTAGAATTTAGATGTATAATTTCTCTTATTGCTCTGGCTTCCTGACCAGCTGCAAGATCAAAAGTACTATTAACCTCTGAGTTTTTGTTACCCTGGGAAAACAGAAAATTGTTAAGAATGATGTAATGTGAAGCAGCACTGTGTTATCAATTTAAAGAGAGAGAATCAGGGAGCATTTTGCATTTGTCTTGAGAACATCCAACTCACCAGTATCTGCCTGTGTCTGTATGTAAGTTGGATCTTAGACTTCAGTGTCTCTTTTAGAAATAGCTAGGAAATAGGAAGATTAGACAGTTGTTTTCTGTATTGATGTCAGAACTATTCTACGGTATTATTTTATGCATTTTCCTCTGTCTGAACTCTTGACTAGCACTGTGTAGTAAGAAGTATTGTCTTGTGTTCTTAAGCTCTAGAGTACATTACATGTATATAGTGGTACTGTCCAAGTCACCTCCAATAAGCTTTGCTGTTCAGACACACTTACCATTTGGATAATAATATTGCACAGTAATAATTGGACACCCTTTGTTAAGGACCTTTTTAATAGCTGATATTAGTGGTTGGTGGCAGTAATTTCTACCTTATAGCCTGACAGAGAAGGGGGCATAGCTGGAGAACTTGTGCCAGCCTTCCCCAGGAGTGTCTGTGTGTTTGTATATAACTCATATATCAAAGTATGTGTGTCAGCTACTTGGGCAGGGACACAAAGTACTGGTTGGACAGATAGGGTGCTGGAGGTTTTAACTTGAGACCTGTACCCTATAGCTGTGCCAGTGGGGAGTCTTATTGGGGATCTGGAAAGAAAGGCAGAAACCAGCCCCAGACTGTGATCTCTGTGTGCTCTTAAGGAAAATTGTACTTTACTGTGTGTGTACTTGTTATCCTCCCTTATGTGGATGCCCTTCACTGGTGTTAGTGGTGAGGATTGAGGCTACTTGATTGCTGGGCCAGTGCACAGGTGTCATAGGTTATAAGAAAATTTATCACAGACCTATCTGCTGAGTGGCTGATTTTTGACAGCCATGCTATAATTAAGCAACAATTAACTTCAGAGTATTGTTTATGTAGTATTTACTTATACATGCTATAATTAAACCATGAAGGTGAAGCTTGAGTAGTCTAATGAATGTTTAAGTTGGTAAGTGCTGCACAATTCACATCCTGAGGGCCTCAAATTAATTATTGCTATTGTTTTGACCTTCAGTTTAGTTTTGTATTTTTAACATTATTCTATGTCATGGTTTGTACAGCTTGTCAATGGACACTGTCTTAAAATTCTTTAAAATTATAGTTCACCAACAAAAAAAATGTTAGGATGTAGGACTCCTTGCATATTATAAAACCATATTTCTGTGTTTAATTTAGATTTAGGCCCGAATAAAAATGGAGCTGTAATAATAACATAAGGTAGTATAGCAGAAGACAACCTCAATGTTTATGTTTTATTTCCAGTCCCCCATTCACGCAGCTTCAGGTTTACATCTGTAATAGGGCACCATGTATAAGAAATGTATTTGCCACTTTTTGTGAGGGAATTAGTATGGAACTTACTATTGTTACCTTATGTATTTTCCAGATCAGTATGAGAATTAAGGCTATAAGCTGCAAATGTTTGTCATTCTGTTAGTCCTGGTTCTGTAACTCTAAGGAAATCAATTAGTATTTATTTGTTTATTGATGTATTTACCTTTATTAATAAGATGGGTAAGTTTGTAAAGGACTCATTTTTGCCATGATACAAGCTGTAGGCAGCAACAACAGTTACAAAAATTGAATACAGAGACATTTTGCAGTTCATTTGTTGATAAAGGATTACGAACAAATAAAAATCATTTACTGTCAGAAAAAACACTATTTGCAATAATTGAACAGAAGGCAACATATGTATACTAAGATAAATATTCTGAAAACAATGGAAAACAGATATTGTCTTTTTCTTTCCCATCCTGAAATCCATGGTAATCATGGATGACATGTCTGCACTGAAGTTGGTTGGAGGGGAGGTTCTTTCTACAGTAAGAATGTTCAGGGTACATGGAACCAACAAGAGATCCATTTATATATATTAACATTTTGGAAATGAGGACTGTCCTCCTAGTGTTAGAAGCATTCCAAAACCACTGTCCTCTGGTTGCAATAGCCATCTACTCAGACAACATGGCTGTTGTGTGCCATAGCAACAACCAAGAAGAAACCAGATCCTGCATTTTTTAAACACCTTTATTGAATGAACACTTGTCAACTGGGCAAATTTACATTTATATAAAAGTAATCAAACCATATTAATTAGTTCACATTGCAAACATCATACACCACATATATTTTTATATATTACATAATCTAAGCAACATTACATAAATTATTCAGTTCTTACCATCTCTAAACCCTCATTCCTCCTCCAAAATGTTTTTTCTGCATGTATTGTTCCCAAATTTCCATTTTTTCTATGTAATATACTCCTACCCTTTTCTAAATAACTAACTTCCTGTTCTTTCAACTTTGTTACAATATTCACTACTTCAAGCGTAGTTGGTTTAGAGTTTGATTTCCCTTTTTTTAGTTATTTTTTTTAAACTTATGAAGGCCTTAATATATCTATACAATCAAATCCTCTATCCCAGCTCAAAAAAATAATTTCCTAAGGTCCACTCATTTCCTCACCCCATATTCCTAACAAAAGTTCTCTGCAGGGAACCTTTAAAGTCTGCCAACTCATTATACTCCAAAAACATATAATCCTAATTACCTCTTTCTTCCCCATCAAACCCCAAACATTGGACATCTATCTGAGGAAACATTCTTTTGAGTTTGCTTGGAGTGTAAAAGTATCTATGCAAACACTTTGAGGCAAAAATCCTTAATATTCTAGATTTTGTTACATATTTAGGAGCCATACATATGTCCTTCCATTGTTTCTTTATGAATTGCATATCTAATCTCTCTTCCCAATCTTCTCTGACTTCTTCTGATTTATTCCTATAGTTATTGTGCAATATTGTATATGTCCTACTAATGATTCCTTTTTAACAGCAGCTTCTGTTTTAGGTTCAGTTAAAAAGTCAGTCAGTGCAAGCCTTTCATTTAGGACTCCCTTGTCCCTTTTTCTTTGTCTATACTTTGATATTAATCTCTAACAGGGAAGGCAATCACTGTCCTGAATCCAAATGTCTTCTTGCCCTCCTCCCATTCTATTACCTTTCCCTCTCTAATTATTTGTTCACAATATCTTGGCTCCTTTGCCATCTTCCTCCAGTAAATTCCTGTCCCTCTTGTCTATTCTCTGTACCCCTAATTGCAGTCATAGAGCAGAGTCTACTTTCTCCATTCCTGTGTTGGCTTAGTTCTTATTATACTTTCTGCTACTTTATGAATATAATATTCTGTATGATTGTTGTTATTCTCCTTAAGGATCTGCATCCAAAATCCCATTCTTTCCTTATTTCCTGAATTATCCCCCCAGCTTCAACATTCCTTTCCACTTTGATCTGTAGCTTTCTCTTTTTGTTATGTATCTGTGTAGCCCTAAAATTTCCCTTCAAATCAGGTACTCCTATATATTGTCTCTGTATTGGGAGGAGACCTTATCCCATTTGGCTCTTGCCCTATTCCTCTCCCAACTAAAACTCTTCAGCTCTTTATTAATTAATACTCATAACTTCTCCTATATTTGATAAAATGTGCCTGACCTATGTATAAAACTAAGGGAATAAATCATTTTTACTGCTTGTTTCTTGCTATCTACATCCATAGGCAAAAGCTTCCAGTTTCTCAATTTTTGTATTATCATTTGCTTACTCTCTTTCCACATATCCTTAGCTGCCATAATAGAATCCTTTTTAATCATACTCCTGAATACTTAATTTTATCATAAATATGGGTATTGTTGAAATAATTCCTGCATCGTTAGTTTATAGCTATAGCCTCTGTTTTCATCTTCATTCATTTTATAAAAATAGAAACTGTCTCAGAATGTTCTATAAGACTGAGATGTCCTTTTCTGGTTCCATCAGGTACAAAACAATATCATCTGTAAATAAAACTGACCTTTTTTGAGCACCATATCAGTTATATCCTTGAATTTCTGAGACCCTTATTTTCTTTCCCAGTGGTTCTAAGTATAACACAAAAAACAGGGTACCTGTCAAATCTTTGATATTCAAAAATTTCGAATGTTACATGGTCGAGACCAAATGTTCGAAATTTTGAGTGCTCGAATATAGACTTTCAACAGCACCGTACAGTGCAGATAGGGAGAATTTCCCTTTTCTGCACTGAAGTGCGGTCTTGGAGTTGGTCTATTTAAGTAGGGGGTGTGGGGGTGCAGGGGGGCTTGCCCCCTGCCTACACTGTTAAAGTGTTTTTTTTTTCTGTGTTTTCTTTCTTTTTTTTCTTTTTTTTATGTTTGAACGTCCAAATGTCCAACATTTGGTCTCGACCATGTAATATTCGACATTTTGGATGTTTGAACATTTAACATAGACACAATAACAATTGGTAAAGTGGATGCCCCTGCCTAGTTTCTCTGTTCAGACATAACTTATCAGAGAGGAACCCACCCACTTTGATTTTTGCCTCTGATTCCTCACTTATTCTTCTTATTAACTTTATTATTGGATGAGGAAATGCAAAAGCTTCCTTTGCCTTACTCATAAAATACCAGCTTACTCTGTCAAATGATTTCAGTACATCATGAGACATCAATAACTGTGGTATTTTCTTACATTCTGCTTCCCTCTGGATCATCACTGTTCTATTAATGCTGTAAAATGTTTGCCTCCACCACAAAGCCACATTTGTCCATATCTATCACTTTTGTCATCAACTTTGCAATTCTTTTAGCCGATATACACATAAACACTTAATAATCATGGTTTAAAATTGAAATGTGCCTATATAAAGTAGGATCAGATGGTTCTTTACAGTCTTTAGGTATTACAGCCACCACAGTTTTTTTCCAGGATGTTGTTACCTCCCCTCCTTTTAAAATATTATTCAAACCTTCCGGATCTTTATCACTTTCTTCAGTCTTAGCTTCCAAACTTCAACCAGAATACCACCCATTCTTGAAAACTTTCCTGCAGATTGGTTATATATCCCCACATTTATCTCATCTCATCCTGTCTTTACTGTTAGTTGTTGAGCTTCATCTGCTTCTAACCTTGGCATATTTAAGTCTTCCATGAATATTTCCATGTGTACTTTTTCTTGATTTCCCAACTTCTCTGCTTTATACAAATTTTCATACAATTTCTGAAACATCTCTAATACCTGTACATGATCTCCGGTTATTGCTCTTGTTACACACTCCCTAAGTTTGGCAACAACCCATTCTTTCTGTTGCCTAAGTCTTGCCTAAAGTTTTTTCCTCTGGAGTTATTAACAGAAAACAGTTGCTTAACAGCAATCTTTCCAAACTCATGCATATTATCCAGGCACTCCCTTATTTTCCCTTTAGCACTTTGCCCATGTGACTCTCCTTGCTCTGTGAAATTTCTCTTATTTTGTAATACTTTAGGCCTTCTTAGTAATTCTTATTACTTCTTAATCATATATATTTTTCTTTTATTTGATCCTGTCTTTAATGTCCACTTTCATTTTATCCCACTTGCTAGCTACAACTTCTGGAGTACTTTCTATCTTCAATAATAATGCCTGGATAATTTCCACTTCCCATTTCTTGAATTCCTCTCTATTAAACAGGTAGGTGGGGATGTACCTGTGTCACATGTTTACTTCATTATCCTGCATTGTTATTTTAGTTATTATTGGTGCATAATCTAAAATAGTTATTGAATGTGTCAAAGTTCTCATAGGTTCATAGGTTCATAGGTTGGTACTAGGCTATCGGCCCTAGGGCCTATACAAGCCTAGCCATAATTCCCTGGCTATTTCTTCCCACACTATTTACTTCCTTGGACCCCTGTCCCTGATCCCTGGGGTGAATTTCCTTTCTCTCATCCAATCATCAAGGTTCCTTTTGAAGAGGGCCAAAGAGGCTCTCTGCTTGACATGCATGTGCAGTCTATTCCAGAGTCTGGGGAGTCTCTGGGTCAGGAACCTATCCCTCCAGCATGTTTTGCTTATTGTGATGACAAGATTTAGATCCTTGGAGCATGTGGCTCTGAGAGATTGGGATTTCTTTAAGTGTAGCATGTCCAACAGCTCTGGGTTTGACATGGCCTTGTATGTTAAGCAGAGATTGCCTTGGAGTAGACGATATGTGACACAGTATAGGTGGAGTTTTTTTAAGGTGGTTAGCATAGGGCATCTGCTTTATGCCTGTGATTTTTTTAGTGAGGTATTTCTGTGGCCTTTTAAGTTGTTGCAGATGTCTTGAGCGGTACATGCCAAATGGGGCATTGTATTCTATAATGGGTCTAATGAGGGATGAGTACAGTGGGACAATGACTTGCTTTTTTCTGGATGAAAAGCCCTTAGTGATGAGGTGTGCCACATAGAAGGATTTCCTGACTGTTGTGGCGATGTGGTTATTGAAGGTGAGACCAGTCAATTAAATGCATGTGCTCCTGTGAAATATAATTTCTGCCTGGTCTGGTCCAGTCATTGTACCTTGAAGAAAAACATTTAAATTCTCTTGAAGTGCCTACTATTGAATTCATGTCTTCCATAGCAAATATTTTCATTTCTTCAGATATCTACCCTCTTTTGTTATATTTTCTCTTCTTGCCCCTCAATATGTCTGCACTGTTGTAAATCAAATTCCAGTCTCCACCTGTAAGTAACATTCCCTACTGATAGCTAATTATTTCTCAAAAACATTAGGTGGGATATTTACTTGTTTCCACTTAAAATCTAGACAGTCACCAATGCAAAAGTAAGAGAAAACGTACAATTTCTACATATAATATGCTCTGTGTATTTTTGCACCCCACCCCCGCCTTAACAACCCAAGATTACAACCTGTTAACTTAAACATGCTTCTGTCAAGCTTTTTTTTCTCTTTTTCTCTGTAATGCCTACATTTCTTAATATGAAAAAAGAAGACATAAAGAAAGAGAAGAGGAAGAATAAAAAGCACCATCTGTTTACTTTAACAACTGTATCACATACTTGAGTAACTAAAAATATTTTACTATAAAATATGTGATTTATTTTGTGAAAAGTTTCATAGAAATACTGTTAATAACCAAAATTGTTTCACTTACAGCTATCCTTTTTCCTTTTCTCCTCCATTCGTAGACCTTCCAAACATTAATGCCATGAAATGACATAAATGCTTTTCATTCTCCACAAGTTTAATAAAGTCAACAAAAGTCCACACATTTCACTTATTCTTATACAGCCATATTTCACAAATGTAATTGATGCTTTGCTGTGTTTTTTCCTGTTCATCTCCATCTCCCACTGCAGTAGCATTGTCGCCTCACAGTAAGACGCTGTCCGGTTCGATTCTCAGCTAGAGCGTCTTCCGCGTGGAAACATGTGTGAATGGACATACCTTCGTTGAAGGTTGTGCATCAGGGCTGGTAACTCGGCACATAAAAATCAACTACCAATCATTAGCGGACCGGAGTTCCGCTGTGGCGACCCCTAACCGGGAAAAGCTGAAAGACACAACAACAATCTCCATCTCCCAACTCCAGATTCTGGTTTAGTTCCACAGTGCTCACAATTCTTCTGGTCAACTACTGTGCTTTTCTCTGTCTCTCAAGCATTTTCCTTTGGAACAATGGAAAAGGTTTCACAGACAAAGTCTCTTCATGTGCTTTATTATCAGATGAATGAAAAGCAGAGTCCCCTTCTGCTTGGTAGCTAATTTTTTGTTGCACAAACTTTTGCATTTCCTCGCTAGCCTGTTCTACACCAAAAAATTACATTGCTCTTCCAGGAAAAATGTTCTGAACAAAGCTGGATACAACAGCTTGAATCTCATACCTGCTTCTCGACATTCCCTGATTACTGTAGTAAATTTGTTTCTCTTCTGTCTGGTGTGCAGACAATAATCATTTTCCACAGATACTCCTGTCTTCAATTTTTAATATTTAGCCCTTTTGCCACAGTTTTGACAGGGTTAACTCTTTCTTCTGGTAGGTTTGCACCTTTACTAGTAAAGATCTTGGCTGCTTCCTCGTGGCCAGATTTGTAGCATACATGTGGTGTGCCCTTTCAATTAAGTTCCTCCTGCAGAATACCAGTCAGTTTGCTTATTTGTGCCTTTATAAAATTAATAGTCTGCTCATTTTAGTTTTTCTGGTATAGCAGAACATTTCAAGATTTTCCCTATATGCATGCTGTGTTCCAGTTCTACCATTTTTAAAAATAAAAATCTGTGGTATCCCTCAAAGTCTCAGAAAACCCAGTATGCAACCAATACTAGGTCAAAAACAAACCAAGCAGAAACTTCACAGTGTGGAGGATGTAAAGTTCACTCCTTGAAATATGTTATGCATCTAGTTCACTAATAAAAATCTAACTGTAAAATACATGCTACAAAATAATAACACAGTAGGTAGTCCCCAGTTGAGTTAAACATGGAATATCTGGTATTGAAACACACAGAAAAGCTTGTTTGTGTGTTTTAATAAAGGATGTTCTATTTCTAACTCAACTGTGGGCTAACTAATATTTTATTACTTTGTAGCACATATTTTACAGTTACATTTTTATTAGTGAACTAGGTGCATAACATATTTCAAGGAATGAACTTCACACCCTCCACACTGCAAAGTTTCTGCATGGCTTGTTTAATTCTACCATTTTTAAAACATCTCTTCTTGAGCAATCTCATAGCCAGCCAGCCTTTTCTTCATTTCAGTCTCTAATTTTTGCAGTTTTATCAGCTCATCTGAATATCTCTTTAAGGTGTCTGCCATTTTCCAGCCTTCTATTATTTGAGTTGATGCACTCCTTCAGTGTCTCATTTATTTTAATAAGCTCTAGGTACATGTTGCTTATTTTTTTCCTCTAGATTACTGGAAGCAACATTTTTGAGTTTATACACTCCTTCAGTGTTTGATTTATTTTAATAAACGCTGGGTACAGTTGGCATATTTTTTCCTCTAGATTACTGGAAGCAATATCTTGCATTAAAGCAGGCACTTGAACTGATTTTTACTAAACAGCTGCAAGATTCTTCCTAATCAGTGTTATCTTTCTATATTTTCTAGTTCATTTTCTTTCAGGCTGTTATAGTTTCTTCTTAGCAGGCATCCAGACAATGCACTTACTAGCCAATAATTGAATATAACTCAAGCTGACAATTTTACTAGTTGCTGTCTCTCAGTTTCTTTTTTCACACTGGGAGAGCCTAAGCTAAGCATTTGATCAGTGTGCAGCCATGTTGGAAGTCTGTCATCCTACACCCTCTGTTGAGAAGCAAAGAAAGTATGAGAATGTGCTGTTTGGCCCCTGGATCTCCTCTGCACTTTTCCCCACTACAGCTAATAATAAAATTCATACAGGACACTCAAGTTTTGCAGAACCAAAAGTCATTCTCATAGCTCAGTTGTGACCCCAACAGGTCTGATTTCCTTTGCTCCGGCCTAATTTTGTAATAAGGCCCCTCCTTTTACAACATTATATGAGGTTCCTATTACATTACACCTGACAAACCTCACCTGGATACCCAGTCCCTCAATCTAACTATTGTTTCTCCACTTTTGGCAATGGCCAAAGATCCAGCTTACTTGCCTTGAACGGTCAAGTTGCATCTAGCTTCACAGAAACCCTCTACCAGAAAAAATGACAAAGATAAGTAGTTCAGCATTTCTTAATGGACTACGCAATAATGGCTAGACCTCTTTATGGCCCCAGTTTCTTCTATACACTAATTTTAGTTGAATTATTTGACTGAAGCTCAAGGTTTTTTCTACCATCAAAGTGCACCTCATTGCCATTTCTGCTTATCACCAACTATTACCCATTGTCTTCTCTGTGCACATACAATTGCTTTCTAAGAGGAGTCTACCTTTCCAGAACACCTTGCAAAGATACAATCAATCCTTGGGATTTGAAGCTCATTCTTGAAAGGCTAACCTGTACTTCATTTGAACCTACAGCTAAATAGGATCTTAAATTCTTATCAAAGAAGACTATTTTCCTAGTCATCATTACTTCATCTGAAGAAGTTTCAGAATTTCATGCTGTCTCATCAAAGCCACTGAATTGCATTTTCCAGAAAAACTGTGATGCTTAAAACTAATCTATTGTTAATACCTAAGGTGCCCTCAGAAATAAACTTCAATCATTTAGCTAATTTCCCATTATTTTCCCCAGTACTCAAACTAAAGAGAGTTCAAATTGTGTTACATGGATGTCGACAGATGACTACAGTTCTACTTACATTGACAAGACATTTGAGATAGGATGACTAATTTTTCCTTTTCTTTACCCTACTAGATTAGGTAAAAAGGTAACCAAAGTCACATTGTTCAGGTGGTTATCTAACTATATCTAGCCATCCATCCATCCATCCATCCATCCATCCATCCATCCATCCATCCATCCACAACCCCTTTTCCCCATTTTCCAAATGGGATTGGGGTGTCACTTCAACAGTGACAATCATCTAGAGCTAAGGTTCACACTGCTGGGTGGTTTTAACCTTCTGTTACTATTCTAGCAATGAGCTCTTGCTGTTCAACCCTAGACAATGTAAACAACAACCTCTACTGCCTTTTTTAAAAATGTATCTTTGTATGATATATGTACTGCAGCATCCTGATCTTACTTGCACACCTTTGCTAGACACCACAAGTTAGCTATCATATCTTGAGGGGCATTTGGGAATGAGGCCACCCTATCCTGTTCTACTAGGGACTTGGTTCAAATTGTTACAGTATGCGAATTAGTTTGGGTGGAAATTTTATGTACTTGTCATAATCATGGATCCAGCTGATCTCTTGCATACTGTAATATACCCACCCATGCACCAATGTGAATGTAGATCCAGAGATGTTGCTTCTCTCCTTGAACCTGGTAAATCCTGTCACATGTCACATAATGATGGCAGCCACACATGATCTGGAGAAAAGAAGCATTGCATTATTGGAAAAGGGAAGGAGGTCGACCCTCTAGGAGAATGAAATGTTACCGAAGAAAAGTGCAGTGACCAGTCCAAATTACTACAGTAGACAGACATAGAATCAACTAAATTTATTCTTATGATAAGTACATAATTTTTATTTTTGTACCTCTGGAAAGAAACCAGGATATTCAAAGGAAACTGTAAAAAAAAAAAAAAAAAAAAAAAAAACGGTCTAATTTACAATGTCTAAGAAGAAAGTTTTCTTTTATAAATGTGCTAAACTTTAGAAAAAAAATATAGTTGAGAGAATTACATTTAATGTAGATGACACCTCTATCATTAATGCTACTTAACAGTTGAAAAGCTTAGTAAACATTTTTTCCATTGGACAGGGATATTGTAATCAAAGTCAAAGTCAAAGCGAACTTTATTGTCATTCAGACCGCATAACAGTGCAACTGAATGAAATTGGGTTACTTTGAATTCAATGTACATACAACATATATCGATACAAATATTAATACAGCAATAACACATATACTAATGCTAATCCAACAATAACAACAGTCAGACAATTATGCAGTGTAGTAACAAATATAATGACATGCGCCACGACTATTCCACTTACGTATCATCAATACCCAAAATATTGCACAGATCAGAATCAGACAGATTTCAAACTGAACGGATTGCTAACTTGGCATATTGCACAGAATGTTAACTTGGCATCATTGATATTGCGCATAAGCTATAAGATTGTACTTTCATAGAATTATTGCACATGTCTATGAATTACTTCAGCATTGAATCTCCAGACTTCGATGACCAGCATGGTGTATGTTATTACTGTGGTTCAGAAGTCTGATGGCTTATAGAAAAAAGCTTCTATTAAATCTGGTGGTTTTGCAATGCAAGCTATGGTATCTCCTGCCTGATGACAAGCACAAAAACAGACCACAGGCAGGATGAGTGCAGTCTTTGACTATTTTCATGGCTCTGCTGAAGTACCAAGCAGAATGCTAGTCCTGGATAGATGGGAGTGTGGACCTGATAATTCTCTCTGCCACATTCACCACCCTCTGGAGAGATTTGTGATCTGAAACCATGCAGGTTCCATACCACACCAAGAAATTACTAGTCAGGATGCTTGATGGTACCCCTGTGGAATACTGTGAGAATTGAAGGTGGTAGTTTTTCTCTCCTCAACCTTCTTAGAAAGTATAGACACTGTTGCACCTTCTTGACAATGTGATTAGTGTTTATTGAAGAAGACAAGTCTTCCGTGATATGCACCCCCCAGGAACTCGGTGGTCTTCAACTTTCCACTAGTTCTCCTTTGATTGTGAGTGGAGAATGAGCCTTGCATCTTTTCCTGAAGTCTACTATTATCTCCTTTATTTATTCACATTGAGAACCAGGCTGTTGTTGTCACACCAGCCAAACAGTTGGTTCACTGCCTCTCTGTAGGCTTTTTCGTCACCATTGCTGATGAGACCAACCACTGTAGTATCATCCACAAACTTAATAATGTGTTTTATGTTGTACCTAGAGATGCAGTCATGTGTCATCATGGTGAACAGCAGGGGGCTCAAGACACATCCTTGAGGTGTTCCAATGTTCAGTGTGATGCTCATCGTGGTGTTGTTGCCTATACATACCTTTTGTGCTCTGTCAATAAGAAAGCCCAGAATCCAGTTGCATAAAGGAGTGCTAACACCCAGATGGACCTGTTTCTCAATCAGATATGGGGGGATGACTGTGCAGAAAGCCGAGCTGAAGTCAATAAATAATATGCAGACATAGCAGTTTTTGTTCTCCAAGTGTGCCAAGGATAAGTGCAGTGCTAGTGAGTTGGCATCTGCCATAGAGTGATTGGATCTATAAGTGAATTGGAGTTGGTCCAATGTTGCAGGTAGACTTGATGATAAGTTGTTTTTGACCAGTCTCAAAGCACTTCATTACAATGGAGGTGAGTGCTACTGGGTGGTAGTCATTCAGGCTTAAGGGTGGAGACTTCTTGGGCAGAGGTATAATGGTTGTATTCATGAAGCACATGGGTACTGTGTTCTGACACAGAGAGGTGTTGAATATGTTAGTGAGAACAGTAGTTAATTGGTCAGCACACTCACTGAGCACACCACCACAGAATATTGTCAGGACCAGCTGCCTTTCTTGAGTTTAGCCATCGCAGCATCCTTTGAACATCTGCTGGATGAAAGCAAAGCACTTCGTCTTCTTGGGTGGTGGGCAGTTTTGTTGTCATATTCTTTCCCTTCTTGAACCTGCTGAAGTAGGTGTTGAGCTCATTGAGAAACTCTGTGTTATCATCACATTGAGAAGGTAGAGGCCTGTAGTCTGATATAGATTGTATACCTTGCCGCACATACCTGGAGTCTATCAGATCAAGAAGTGACCCTGAATTTTATGTCCATAGGCCTACTTAGCCTCTCTTATTCCTTTGCTTAGTTTCACTTTGGCTTCACTAAGGGGATCTTTGTCTTTAGAATTAAAGGCAGCATTGCGTGCCTTCAAGAGCTCGTACACTCCACTTGTGAGCCAGGGTTTCTGATTTGCTCATGTGATGATGCTCTTGTGAACTGTCACACCATTCACACACTTTGATAAGCAGGCCATCATGGACTCTGTGTACTCATCCAGGTTAATTTTCTGATAAATAGTAGCCACCTCTTTGAATATATTCTAATCCATTTTTACTCCCTCTGGCCATACCCCTATTTGTTTCCTGGATGGCTTTCCTCTGATTATCAATGGCCGATATGCAGTATTAGCATAATGGAGAGATGATCTAAGCTACCCAGATGTGGATGAGGTACTGCGTTATATGCTAATTTAACATTGGTGTAGACCTTATCCAGAATGTTATCTCCCCTCATTGCAAAGATCATATGTTGGAAGTCATGAGGTAAAACTGTTTTCAGATTTGCTTGATTAAAATCACCCCCTATTATGTAAGCAAACTCCAGATTCTGGTTTTGCAGCTAAGTGATTGACTGGTAAAGTGTAATCAGTGCCTCGTTGGTACTGGCACTGGGGGGAAGATACACCACTGTGATGCTCACACCATTGAACTCCCTTGGCAGGTAGAAAGGTCTGCATTTCAATGACATAAACTCGATATTTTCAGAGTAGTGTTTAGTAACCAACACACAGTTGGTGTACCAGTTATTGTCGACATAGATACAGCCACCCCTTCCCCTTGATTTTTCACTGGGTAATCAAGTCAGAGTCTGATTTGTGCCCCAAATTAAGTGAAGAGGCTGTCTTATGCGCTGTAAATAGATTGTATCTTGATTCTGGGTAATTTAAGCAGTTAATATTTAGACAAGAATAAGAATGCAGTCTTTGTCATGTCTGACTGCTTTGGTTCTGCTATGGATTGTAGATTTACAGACAGTTGTGGAAGTAGAAACAGGACAAATACTGTCTGTAAGTGAAAGAGCTCACATATGCAGGAGGGTATAAATCAAAACACCAAAGGGGTATCTGTTTCCTTGGTAGATTGATGCCTTTGCCATTTTGAGCAGTTGCTGTTCCATGTTTTGGGTCAATTGCCCTCCTATTGAGAACTACAATAAGGGGAGGTCCCGAGTGTAGAACAAAACATGTTGTTGGACAAAGAAGGCAAAAGTAAGCAAAACACAACAGTGAGTCTTGTTGTTCCTAGAACAGTGTGTGAAATCATCAGTAGTCACAAAGGGAAGCACATGTTGTTAATACGTGGCTATTAATACCATGGGGAATGTCAGGTCAAAGGCATTTCATACTGGGCAAGTGTGGATAAGAGAACCACATAGTGTAATGGTCGTACCATCACAGGTGAGACATCTGATGTAAGGAATTAGTGAAGAGTGTTACATCATCATCATAGTGCTCATCAGGGGTAGTATCAGCTGCATGTCTGGTGGAGACATTTTGGCAGGAGGCCAGCAGCATATATGAACCACCAGCAAGGAATGTTGAGAGACATGCAGTTGTGACACCTGAAGATGTCCCCTTAAGAGCAGCACATTTCTGGTAAGAAACACTGAAGGTGAAGGTGACAGGTACAGGCTGGAGCTGCTGACTACTGAAAGGAATATTAGCTGCCTGGGTCAAAATTCCTTGGGTGTTGTAGATGCCCCCCCCCCCACACACACACGCACACACACACCTGTATGCAGGCAGTTGCATATTACACATGGACAGATTGGCACTGGACACAGCATGAAGCATTGATCACTGATATTTTATCTCATGTCCTCCAAGGTTCACGTTGCATATGATTACCTATTGGATGGCATAATTGGAATTAGTGGAGGGTACTGGAGTTGAACTCCAACCACAGCACATTATAATAGATTTTGAAAGGGCATTAGTGAATGCAGTGAGGAAGGCTTTCCCTGTGACCTATCAATATAGATGCTTCTTTCATCTAAACCAAATCATATAGGACCATATGCAGCAGATGTACCTGTGTCTGTGGTATTTAGGTGTGCCACCATTCCAGATATAGGTAAAATAATTGCTATCTTTGGCTTTCCTACCTGCTGGGGACATCTCTGAGACTTAAGCTGTACTCCGTTATTAGCATTGTTGTTATGAGAGCATCCCCTTCCTGGGATGGTTTCATAACTATGTGCATGGCTGTCCACTAGGGTATGATATCCATGTGCTATGTGCCCAGAAGCTCTCCCACCCTTCCCTCCTTCCTGCTGGTCTGTGCTGGAGCTAACTGCTATTGCACTTCCATGCACACAAAATAGTATGGAAGACTGGCACAGGTGTCATTCATGTTATGTGGATCTGAGTGAACGTCTGAAGGTCATCACATATGAGCAGGGCCATGTAGACAGGCAGAGGGAATCCATTCGGTGTGGCTTGCCACCCTCCCATATGCAATGCAGGTGAACAAATCACAGTGATGCCCTATGTGTATTAATAGCACAGTGGACAGCATATACTGCATGTGATTATCTTTGGCCCATTCCTCACCAACTTTGCTTGTGATCCCCATGGCAAGTCCTACTTGTCCTCTAGGTTCAATGACACAGTTGTAGGTTAAATATGTTCATGTGGGGAATGGATGCAGCATTTTGGAGCAGATATTTTGCAATAGTTGACAAACACTAGCCAGGATTTTTGCCAGGTCTAAAATTTAACAGTTCGTAGATAGCTTCATTTGATGCATCTCTGATGGTCGTTAATGCTAGGAGCATTAGTAACGTTTTTTTATTGGAAAATTTGCTACGTTTCCACAAGATTTCTGTCAGGGTATAAATGTTTTTACTGTAACAGACATTCTAACAGAAAATCAGGTGGAGGTGTTATGATAGGGGTTAGAGATAATTATGAGACCTGTGATTATTATATGTTCAATGATAACACCAATACTATAGACTGTAACTGTGAAAATAAAGACAACCCTGGAACTAGGGTTGCCAACTGTCCAGAATTCTTCTCCACTGTCCGGAAATAAGGGACACTGTCCGGTATATGGAGACTGCCTTTTCTTCTCTGGAAAAAATGAAATCTTTTCTTTCAATAAAAAAAAAAAAAAAGTATTTTTTTTTTAAAGGGTGTTCTTTTTTAGGAACACCCTTTCTGTCTGGTCATCGTCCCACAGACACAGAAGCTGAGATTCTCATTCATGTGATGTCTTCATCTTCCATGCAGCAGGTGGAATTTGAATTCCAGTCTCCACTTTCTTGAAGATGTTTGGACTGCAGCGGACCACCACGAACTGTCTGACAAATGAAAGAGGTAGGACTGTGTGTGTGTATGTATGTGTACAATGAAGCCTGAGAAAAGGCGACTGCATTTGGGACTGGTACCTTCTTCAATAACTTCTTCTGGTTAAGACCAATGGAGGACCCCAAATGTTAAGGCAGGCAGGCCCTCTTCACTATCATGAAGCTGAATGTTGATGGAAATCTGAAAAAAATATACTCGCCGCTGTTATCAGTGATCTGAGAGACTGAGACCCCTAGAGATATTTATTTCATGAGTCAGAGTAACGGGTGTGTTTGCATTGTGTAAATGTATTTATATGCCTCACATAAAGCATGCATTGTTCTTGTGTATCACTCTTGGAGAAACTTTTTGGCCATTTTAGTCTACAAAAGCACTAACAGTTTACAAATTACAACCTAAATTTGTCAAGGTCCACGGTGTAATGTGCTAATGTTCTGTACAGGTTGAAAAGCATTAAGACTGCCAATATTTTAAGTACACTTCCATGAAAATAACAATGCAGTACAAAAATCACTGTTGCATATTAAAAACATTTTGTGCAGGTGGTATACTCCCATACCTCTGTTACTTACATATACTAACTCTGAGGTAAAAATTCCTTCTGCTCACACTTGCAGTTTCAGAATTTCAAGAAAAGCACTTATTTCCTTAAACTTGTAGTGCAAACCTGAAAATTTGTAGTGCCACACTTTTTCTGTGTAAGGAATATTGCACTATAAATTCATGTGTGATGCTCTTGATTTGCATACTGCTGATGGGATGCAGAGATAATTGAATGGTATGTGCTTTCCTGTTTGTTTTATGCCCTATTCCAACTACATTTCAGATATGTCAGAAAATCAGTGCTGTTGGGTTTAAGCTTATATTTATGTATGCTATATTTAAATGTATAAAGATAATATTTTTCTTTTACTTTTGTTTTGTTTTAGATGGCACTTTAACACTTGTTTTTGTTTTGTGGTTAGCAGTTTTCAGGCTTGCATTAACATTCCAGTTGGCTTGCAGCAGACTGGTAGTAATTCTAAGATTCTGAAAATGTTTGTCATTTTTGAATTTATTTTATTACCCCTCTTGGTTTCACAGGTACATATTCTGAAATATCTGCAGGTTTAAAAGATCACACAGTATGTGCTGGCAGGCAGATGTGTTAAATATCATTAACTGTAATGTTTTCTGAAATTTTCCAGACTTTTCTTCATGCTTATCATGCCCGATGTCCCTTGGTTCGTTAGCTAACAGTCTTCTTTTGTCTGGCATATAATGAAGCAACAGTTTATTTTCCTGGTTTAGGTTTCATTTCTGTCATTTACTGGATAAAGTGTGTGTTTGTATGTGAGATAGAAAACAAAAAACATTGTACACAAGGAAATATCAAACTAGGTCTTTTCATGCTATGTGCACTGATATTCTGAAAGGTGTTTTAGAAAATAGCGCTTTGTCAACTTTTTTTTTTGTTCTTCAATACTGTTTAGGTCAAGATAAAGGACAAATTATCAGCTTATCATTTTTTAATGTAAATAGACAATTTATTCTTCAAGGGCAGCAGGCACTGAATTTGTAATCACACACTGAAATATAAAGTTGTTTGCTAGCAGTAACCTTTTCATTAGTTACAGATCTCTTTAATGTAGAATTATTCAGATGACTTTTACTTCTGCAGAGATTTTACATATTGACTGATATTGGTGGATTGTACTGATAGAAGTTTTAGTAGTCTTTTATGGTTGAAATATTCTGAATTAGGCAGTTTTTTCATTATTGGTTCATATGTTTTGTTTCATTGCTTACTGGAAAATGTTAAAAACTATAAATTAAAAACATGCTCTAACACATGGTGCTGTATTATTCAAGGGATATAATTTAATTATCATATATTATAATTTAATACAATCAGGAAGGTGAATCAAATAACTTTTGCATGGTCCTAAAAATGAGTGCAAGGGGCTTCTGAAAACAGCCCAAAGGTAAACTTAACCCACCAGTGGCCACTGTAGCCAGATGCATTTTCTTTGAACTTGGGTTTCAGTGCTGTTTCAGTGAATGTAAGTTTCAAAGGAAGAGAAGTTTTAATGCCAAGTCTGTCTTCACTGTGAGACTGTATTGCTTTGTTGATCAGATATGTTTGGTTTGTACTATAAAATTTGAAATAAAAGTTTTAAATTAAATCAAAAAAATGTAATCATTGTAGAAGCAAAGCAGAAGACAGTATGCACACAGAGTTCTGAACAGTGTTTATGGCAACTGGGGAGAAATAGCCAAGTAATGGGATAATGAAATGGCTGCGTGGGGGTATCAAAATTAAACACATTTTGCTTTCATGTACATGTCCAGAATTTTTGACATGGAAAGTTGGCAACCCTACTGGCTGGAACACTTAACAATTGTAGGAGTGTATAGACCACCAAAGTCAAGTGCAGATTACTTACAGGAATTCATACATTTTTTACATGAAACACAGGAGGGAAGAATAATTTTAGCTGGGGACTTAAATTTACGAGAATCAGACTGGAATAATATTGATTCAACAACGTTAGTAAAGAAATTATTCACAGAGTATATTCAGGAGCAACAAATGCTTCAGATTGCAAACCTACCAGGGGATGGAATATACTAGATATTGTTTGTGTTTCCAAAGAAATTACTGTAACGTCAAGTCAAGTTTTACCACCATTGATGTGCAGTGATCATGGGGTTATTAAGGTTAATTTGTTGCTAGATAATTCCCCTAAACTGAAATCTAAGCCAATGCACAGAAGGTTAATTACAGATTATAGGGAAGTAAAACAGTTTCTATGTAAAACTAACTGGAGTGAAGTGTTCAGTGGAAAAATGGCAGTTGGAATGTAGAAAGTTTTGAAAGAGAAATTGTTTGAGTGCAAAAAGTCAAAAAAATATTTAACATCAGGATCTAGGCATGTAACATCAGTGGGGTATATTTCTATAAGAAAAAGATATCTGATTAAGGTGAGAGACAAAAAACATAAGAAATGGAAGAGAGGTCGAATTACAACTTTGAAAACTGAAATAAACAAACTGGACAAACAGATTAAGCACAGTGTTAGACAAGATCAAGAAAAATTTGAAGAAAATGTATATAAAGATATTGAGCATAATAAGAAACCTTTTTTATAGATACATAAGATGTGGAAGGAGTAAAGATACACAAATTGATAAACTGTGTGCAGATTCCAAAATTTATTCTCAGACATAACATATTATAGATGTATTTACGAAATCTTATACAAAACAGTTTGGCTCCACGAAAGGGGTGATAAGTTGTCCTAGTGACATCCAGGTAACCCCAGATACTGGAATCAAATTAGATTATATTGAAAAAGAACTGTGCAAACTGGATTCAAACAAAGCGCAGGGAGGAGACGGAATTAGTAACAATGACCTGAGAACACTTCAGCAAGAACTTACAGTACCATTATATCTATTATTCACTAGGTCATATAAATATGGGGAGATTCCTGAAGACTGGAGACATGCGCTTATTATACCTGTCTTTAAGGGAAAGGGGAGAAGGACAAACCCAGAAACATATAGACTCTTAAGAAAGGGAAGTAGGACAAACCCAGAAACATATAGACCCTTAAGTCTACTTTCATGTTGTGGAAAAATAATGGAGAAGGTAATATTAGATAAGTTATTGCCAGAACTGGATAGGTTGGGACTTGAAACCATATATCAGCATGCATATGTTGAAAATAGATCTATTACCACCTGTAACATGATGTTCTATAACAATATAATAGCAGCTATGAATGAAAACTTGTGCTGTGATGTAATTTATATAGATTTAACTTCAGCATTTGACAGGGTCATACACAAAACACTAATCAATAAATTAGTACAACTAGGTATTGATGTACTCTTGATAAGATGGATAGCTGCATGGCTTACAAATAGGACTTGGCAAGTATCATACATCAGCTGGACAGGTGAAATCCTTGGTTACAGTCAGGGTGTCCCACAGGGCTCTGTCCTATGCCTTCACTTGTTTAGATTGTATCTTTTAGACCTTACTTTTTCATCTGAGGTGTTCTACAGTCTATATGCTGACAACCTGAAATTGATTAAACTGATTATAAATGTTACAGATAAGGCATGTCTGCAAAATAACTTGACTAAATTGACCATTTGGGCACAGGAAAATAATATGTTGATAAATACATCAAAAACTAAACATATGAGATTTGGGAGACATAAACTGAAAGGTGAGTATTTAATACAGCACACAGTGATTGAAACTGTATGCTCATTTAAGGACCTGGGTATATTGGTAGATTCAGCTATAAGTTTTTCTAATCATATCAACCAATTGGTTAATGATAGTTATAGAACTATAGGTTGTATAAAAAGATTTATAAAGTCTAGGAAATCAAAAATGATGGCCATTGTTTGTTAGTTACATTAGACCCAAACTTGAGTATGAAATAACAATATCGAAACCTTATAAGAAAACAAGCATGAGTAAACTGGAAAGAGTGCAGTAGAAATATACCAAGGGAAAATGAAAGTTATTATAAAAGACTAAAATATCTGAACTTTTGCAGTGTCTCTTGAAGAAATCTAAGAGGAGATCTTATTCAGGTATATACGACATTTAGGTACAACAACTTATATAGGAATGAAAAGTGTGCTAATTGGTTCTCTGACAGAGTAGCTGATGCATGGAACAGACTACCAAATTACATTAAAGCAAGTACTAGTTTAGATATTTTTAAGAAGAGCCTGGACACTTATTATGGGAACAAGTGTTTTGGTATATTGGCAAGCTAGAAGGGCAATAATGTCCGTGCTTGAAATATTTGTATGTCTGTATGTATGTATGGACAAAATGTGTTACAACTGTACCACCACTGGGATATTATGTGAAAAGGCACTTTCATGTCCGTCTGGCAATTAGTGTGTTTACCTGTTCTACTCCCTCACTGTTATGTGTCTGTCTTCTGCACATATGATGGTAGCATTATCGTCTACTCATGACTATGGCTGCCCCAGTCAATATCTGGTCTGTAGACTCTGTGTGTGTATGTGTGTGTGTGTGTGTGTGTGTGTGTCCCAAACGCACAAAGAACTGTACCCCATTTGCACCTAAGTATACCTCCTTTTCTCCAGGTATGGATAATAATTCATGGTGACTGCACAGTGTGTCTCGTGCTTTGTTTGCTATCACTTCAATGCTGCAGAGCCTTGTGGGTAATATTGTCTAGCATTGGGATTCGGCATGGATGCCTTTCTGTGGACATAATACCCTGTGGTTGCCTACTTGCTATTATATCAGGAAATTACACTGTCTGCAATTGATGCTTATTGGTGGACTGTCTTTGGACATTATATATGGACTGTGATTTACTTTATGGCTTTAGGACAGAAATTTACATCGGAGATATCTGACTGACTTAATGAAGGTTACCACAAAGTGTTCACTATTTGTACACTTAGTGTAACCTTTCTGAGTAAATAGCACAAACATTACGTTAGGGCTGTTCTTGATTTCAGAAAGTGTACACTTTGTGGTAACCTTTATGAATCCCATGATCATATCTAAATGGCATTTTTGTCACTCTCCTATCTAGGATACAATAGAAGAGTCTTCATGAGTTCTGTTTAATCAGCTTTATTTTATGCAAACACATTAGTGTAGAGGCTTACTGACTTTAACTTAAGAAACTTATATATACAAACTAACAACTATGATCATGGATGCTCTCTCTCTCTCTCTCTGGCTGCTCCTTCAAAATGGCACTAAAGATTGCATGCATCTGTAATTTATACGTGCAAATACAGCACTGCATGCTTCTTAAAGCTATAGCATGCACACACTTGGATTCTAATGTACACCCTTCCTCTTTGAGAAATAGATCATACAATTCTTATGAAACTATTTGGCATGCAGAAATCACTGCTAATCCTTAGCCATGCATTAAGCAATACTAAATATATATATATATATATATATATATATATATATATATATATATACATAATTGGTCTATATTACGTGATCGAATAGTCAAATGTTCGAATACGTAATAATCGACCCCTAAATAATCTCGAATGGCAAAAAAAAAAAAACACCCAAACGAACCATTAAAATGCTCTAAGTAGGGAGGCAAGCCCCCCTGCACCCCTCACAACCCCGCTACTTAAATATACCAACTCCGAGGTTGCACTACAGTGCAGACAATGGAAAACTTCCATGTCTGCACTGTATGGAGATCTCCATTGAACCGTTCGACATTCTGACGGTTCGATATTCATTGGTCAATTATTACGTGTTCGAACATTTGACTCTTCGATCACATAATATAGACCCTATACAATCAAGTCCACGTTGCTGTGTATTTCACACTAGGCTTGGATGCTCGTCCATATCATGTGACATAAAACTGGGAATTCAATCTGGCAACTGGAACAGTTTCTGTAAAATGATTGACCTGTGGAATGTTCGAATAATTTTCTGGAATGGAATCAGAATTTTGAACATGTTCTGGTCTGAAAAAAGTATCTGATTCACTCTTAGACTTAAGGCCTGCATCACTGAAACAATGCTGTGATTGCAATGATAATGACGATGATGATGATTCTGGTACAGGAAGAAGATGTCTTCAGTTCCTCCTGTACTCCACACCCTCGGAGTCTACCAAGTAGGATCTTGACTCGGCACAGATACCTGTAATCTGTCCTATTCAATCAAAAACTTGTTTTGTCTGTATTTGTACCATCTCTCCTTTCCTCAATGGACTAAGTAATCTGCTTGATCTGTCATAACCAGATTTTTGGATATTACGCTTCTTAAACAACTGAGCCTTAATGGTTTTATTGTTCTTAGGTTTAGGCTGCAATGAACTGGAAGAAATGGGTAGAGTAGTTCTCATTTGCCTGGAAAGTAGTCTTTGAGCAGGTGAACCAAGAATATCATCACAGGGTATGTTTCTGAGATTAAGCAAATTCAAGAACACTGGTATTGTTATGCTTTGACCTTTCAAGTAATTGCTTTGCACTCTGCACTGCTCGTTCAGATAACCCATTGGACTGAGGATATTCAGGACTACTAGTAACATGTAAAAAAGTCCTATTCTTTCGCAAATTTCTGAAACAACTGGCTAAGTGAATTGAGTGCCTTTGTCAGAAAAAAGTTTGTGTGGACTACCATGAACTGAGAAATTAAGTTTCAACTTAATACTAAAAGCAGTGGATGTTAGATTAGGTAGTAGATCAATCTCAAACCAATTTGAATAAGAGTCTACCAAAACTAAGCAGTGTTGATTGTTCTACTCAAAGATATCAGCTGCTACAGTAGACCAATGTAGTTCAGGAACTGGACTTAGATGAAGTGGTTGAACAAGAAGAAAGTACGTATGTCTTTCAGTAATGAAGGCTAAAATACTAGTTCTTTAGCTCTTCTCTTAGTGGATGTGGAACCTGGATGACCACAGTGCAAAATCTGGATATATTCTTTTTACAAGGAAGCAGAAACAACAATATTAGGACCTTTGAAAATAATGCCATCTTCCATCAACAATTCATCTCTGTAAGGAAAATACATTTGCACTTCAGGTGATACAGTAGATTGCTTTTATGGCCATCTGACATTAATATAATGATTGAGCTTCTGCAAAATTGGATCAGTCTGAGTGTGATCTCTTAACTCATGAAGTGTAGTGGTGAAAAAAATTACGCACTGACATCACATCAAAGTCAAAATTCTCTGCATCAAGCTGTTCTGTTGCATGTCTGGGCAATCTGTATAAGGTGTCAGCCAGACAGAGCAATTTGCCTTTTGTGTAGACCATTTTTAAATTGCACTTTTGCAATTTGAGCATCATTTTTTGTAATCTTACTGGAGCAAAATGTGTAGAATTCTATAGCATAGTAACTAGAGGTTGGTGGTCAGATTCAATCTGAATAGCTCAACCATAAATATAATCATTAAACTTAGAACATGCAAATACTATTGCCAAAAGCTCCTTCTCAATTTGAGCATACTGCATTTCAGATATGGGTTAGTGTTCTAGATGCATAGGCTACTGGTCTGCCCTCTTGGAGTATAAATGTGCCTAGACCAAATTTTGAAGCATCACAGGAAAGAGTAACTGGTTAATTCACATTATAGTATCTAAACGTAGGTGGGGGTGGCAATTTTCTGCATGATGTTTTCAAATGCCTTCTGGTGTTGTTCCAACTTTAACCATGCAACATATTTGCACATGAGCTCTTTTAAAAGTGCTATCAACTCACTGAAGTCTGGTATAAATTTGCCTAAATAGTTGACCATGCCCAGGAAATGCTGTAAAGCTTGTACATTATCTGGTGCTGACATCTCAAGAATAGCTGCTTGCTTGGTCAGGTCTGGTCTCAAGCCAGTAGTCGTAAACAAATATCCTACATACTGTACGTAACTTCTGAAAGTCTGAATTTGCACTTCAGAGGACTGAACTTCCAGTTTACTTCACATGCTCTGTCTAGAAATTTCTTGAGGTTTCGGTCATGCTCTGCTTCACCACTGCCTCCAATCAATAGATCGTCTACTATTATGGCACAAGGATAACCCCCCAAAAATTTGCTGCATTGCACACTGAAAGACTTCACTTGCAGAATTTATTCCAAGCAGCATCCTTAGGAATCTGTATCTTCCAAACGGAGTACCAAAAGTAGGTAGAAATGAGGATTTGCGATCTAGTATTACTTGCCAAAACAAACTCTTTCCTTCCAAAACAGAAAATACAGTGGCATTCGGTATTAGAGCTGCAGCTTCTTCGACTGTGTGCATTGGATGATCCGGTCTCTTTAATGCTTTGTTCAGATCTCTCGGATCAATGCATAATTTGATTTCGTCTGAGCCTTTTTTTTTTGAGTGGCTGCCATGGACGACACCCATTCAGTTGGTTCTATGACTGGACAAATCACACCTTGCTGTACCATTTTATCCAGCTGAGCCTTAACTTTATCTTTCATAGCTAATGGAACTCTTTTTGCTGGTCTAACTACTGGAGTGACCTCTGGATCTAACTTCATGGAATACACAAGTGGAAGTTTTTCTAACTTGTCATCGAAAACATCAGCATACTCTGAGAAAATGGCTTCGGAGAAACTAGAACATGGAAATACACATGTAATGATATTCTTTAGCAAAAGAAAGCAGATTCATTCATAAACTATCTTTGAGACCCAATAAAGATTGCACTGGTCTTCAGACTACATAGAATAACAAGTTGTAACAGTTCTCAGCCAAATAACATGAAAGCATTACTGAACCTTCGGTTTGAATTTCTTCACCTCCATAAGCAACAAGTCACACTACTGGTTGCACTAAGTTGTTTGTTAGTTCTCACTTTAGCAAATGCGTCTGCTGATATAACATTGCACTTTGAACCAGTGTCTACTCTGAGCTCTGTGGATTTTCCATTAATCTCGACAGTACAAAATATTTCACTTCTTTTTAATAAGTTCACTGCATCAACCTTTTCACCTAACACTGATACACCATCTACATAGAAAGCTGACTGCTTGGGCTCTACAACTTGCTTCTTTGTGTGACCTTTCTTTACAATGGTGTGAGGCTTACTTGATTTGAAACACTTGTGGAAATGGTTCCATTTTTTTATACTTGTGACATTGCTGACCAAATGCTAAGCACTTCTCTCTTTTAGACTCATGATTTGCACCACAATTGCAACAGTTAACAATGAAGCTAGATTTGGGTTTTGCTGATTCATGCTTGTACTGTACTGAGCTGGTGCAAGCTCCTTTCTTAGAGCTTTCTGGAAAGCCACTTGCCTTCTTTGGAAACCCTGTAGCTGCCATGTGTTTAGGCCTGCTCTTGGTTGCCACATGTTGCATACTATCTACATGTGTTCTGGAGCCAATTGAAACAATGCTCATGTCACTCGCAAGCATACTTGTGTGTTTTTCTGTTACCTCATGGATATGACAAAATCTCTGTGGTTTTATTCAATGTTAAATCACTGTCACAAAGTAAAATCTTTCTCACAGCAGCACTATTAACACCACACAAAAGCCTGTCCTTTATCAGCTCATCTTTTAAATCACCAAACTGACAAGTTTTAGCTCTGTTTCTCAAGCCAGTTATATAAGCTGCAAATCTTTCCCCTGGTTACTGATCATTCGTGTAAAACAAATGCCTCTCTAATGTAATATTCATCTGGTGGTTACACATTTTTTGTGAATTGGAGCTTCAAACACTCGGGGTATTCCCTTAATTCACCTTACGGGCTGCACCTTCTCCTTCATATACTGCTGGTGCATACACAAATGAATGATCTCTTTCTATGGCCTCTGACACCGCTAGGTTTAGCAAAATGAATGCCCTGAAACATACATCTCTATCTCTATAAGCTGCTTGAATAAAAATATTGTACTCTTGCTCAAATATTCTCCAGTTGTCTGCTATATTCTGATCAAATACAACTGGTAGGGGTTTTCAAAAGCTGAATTCCATATTAACACATACCAGCAAAGGGTTTTGCAAATAAGCACAAACAAACACATGCACATATGCCAGAAACTAATGCCAGTATTTGTCCAATGCCTTTCTGCTCTGAACTTATACTTTTTGGTCTTTTCCGAATGATGTGAGTGAACAAACTTGTAGTACTTTGGAATAATTGGACTTTATGAAATAAACTTCTCTGGTGTTTTGGTACTTTGTAATATCATTGGAAGGCTAAAATGCTAAAGTCATTTATCATTTGCTAAAGTCATTTACCATCATTTTAAGAAACATTTGATAACTTTAGGATGTGACTGAATAACTTTGAGTATGGTAATACTCTTGTAATGTTGTCTTTTGCAAGAAAACACCTCTTATCAGTGTAAGAAACATGTCAAGTAACTGCACAATGTGAATAAATTGAACATCTGTTGCCCAAAACTCAATTTTCGAAGTAATTGCACTTTGCGAATAACTGCATACAGCACAATAAAATGTCCCCAGAATGGGGGTACCTTGCTAGGTGACTCTTTACAGTACAAGAAGCACTCTGTAACAGTGGCACTTTGCGAATAGACACCCAGCACAAGAAACTTTTTGAAATGGCTATACTTTGACAGTGTTCATAGGTTCATAAGTTGGTACTAGGCTATTGGTCCTAGGGCCTATACAAGCCTAGCCATAACAATTCCCTGGTTATTTCATCCCACAGTACTTACTTCCCTGGACCCCTGTCTAGCAGGGTGACTGACGTGATCCCTGGGGTGAATTTCCTATCTCCTATCCAATCATCAAGGTTCCTTCTGAAGAGGGCCAAAGAGGCATTCTGCTTGACATGTATGGGCAGTCTATTCCAGAGTCCGGGGAGTCTCTGGGTCAGGAACCTATCCCTCCAGCATGTTTTGTTCATTGTGATGACAAGGTTTAGATCCCTGGAGTGTGTGTCTCTGAGGGATTGGGATTTCTTTAAGTGTAGCATGTCCAACAGCTCTGGGTTTGACATGGCCTTGTATGTTAAGCAGAGATCGCCTCTGAGTAGACGATATGCGACAGAGTATAGGTGGATTTTTTTAGATGGTCAGCATAGGGCATCTGCTTTAAGCCCGTGATTCTTTTAGTGAGGTATTTCTGCGGCCTTTCCAGTTGTTGCAGATGTCTTGAGAGGTACATACCAAACAGGGAGTTGTATTCTATAATGGGTCTAATGAGGGATGAGTACAGTGGGACAATTACCTCCTTTTTTCTGGATAAAAACCCTTAGTGATGAAGTGTGCCACATAGAAGGATTTCCTCACTGTTGTGACGATGTGGTTATCGAAGGTGAGACCATTGTCCACCTGTGTCCCTAAGTCTCTTATCACACTGTCGGTGTTTAGTGTACTGCCACCTATGTGGTAATTCATGGGTACAGGTTTTTTCCCAAATGGGATAACTATACATTTTTTGGCATTGAGCTTGAGCCCATGGCTCTGGCATCAAGCATCTGTTTCTGTAAGGCTCTTTTGTAGAATATACACATCATTTGTGGATTCAATAATGGCTCACAGTTTGCAGTCATCTGCGAACTTTGTTAGCCAGAGTCCCTTAGTGTTGGCCTGTACTTCAAAGAAGTAGATGCCAAACAAGAACGGTCCCAGGACTGAACCCTGAGGTACTTCACTTGTCACTTGTCTGGAGCTGGATTTGGAGTTGGCTACTTTTACAGTGTGGGTTCTGTCAGTAAGCCAGTTGGCAACCCATCGAGTGATGTAGGGATTAATGCCCAGCTTAGTAAGTTTATCTATGATTTCAGAGTGGGGGATGCTGTCGAAGGACTTGACGAGGTCCAGATAGGCTGTGTGGACCACCTTACCCTTGTCCACGGCTCTGGAGACTGATTCAAAGAAGTCAATCAGGTTCAGGAGACAAGATCGGCCCTTCACAAACCCAAACTGTGTGGGTGCCAGTGTTTGAAGGCTGCCAATGTCTTTGTTTATAAGTTCCATGATAATACATTTCATGGCCTTGCAGATCAGGCTTGTCAGACTGTTGGGGCGGTAGTTCCCAGGATCCAAGGTGGATCCCCCCTTGTGGAGTGGGATAACTGTAGCTGTGCGCCAATCAGTGGGCATGAAGCCTGAGGTGAGGCTATGATTAAACATGACATTTAGGTGAGGTGCCAGTTCATTTTGTAGTTCATGTAGTACACAGCCTGGGATGTTGTCTGGTCCCATGGATGCTGTATTCTTAGCTTTGGAGAATCTCATGAAATAGTTGCACTTTGCACATAACAAACTCTTTGAAATACATGCACAGCAGCAAGCAAACACTGCAAGCACTTTTACACACTTTGAGATACTTTGAAAAACTTTAGTTATGCCCTGGATACAATACAAAGTCATAGTTATGTCCAAATACAGCACTTTGCCAAAATACATACAGTCACCTTGCTTAATGTGCCCTTTTTTCCTTATTATATTTGTTTTGCTTGTTTAAACTCTTTTCATGCCCAATTTAGTTTTCTTGTGCCCATTTTACTGTAGACATGCCCAGCTTTGCCTTAAACACACTCATTTTGCTTTACTGTTAATCGTTTTATCAAATACTTTTATTTTAAACACTTTCATTAGTTAACAAACTTTTTATGCTTTCCACTTGCCTGATAATGTGGTTTGTGCTCTTGTAATGCCCCTTTTTTGTCTTTCATATCAAATAAATAGTTTGCTCTATTTCTCATTTCCTTTGATTCTTTCTGGCTCTGTTTGTGCTCTTTTCTCTCAGTTTTATCTTCACTGTCATCTTTGCACCCCATGGCTTTGAATATTCTTCTCTCTTTTATCCCTGTTCCTGACACCATGTCGCTCTCCTATTTAGGACACAACAGAAGAGTCTTCACGGGTTCTGTTTAAGCAGCTTTATTTTATACAAACACATTACTATAGAGATTTACTGACTTTAACTTAAGTAACTTATATACAAACTAACAACTGCGATCATGCACACTCTCTTTCTAGCTGCTCTTTCAAAATGGTACTAGGGATTGCACGTGTCTGTAATTTATACATGCAAGTACAGCTTCGCAAAGATATAGCATGCATACACTTGCGTTCTGATCTACAATTTCTGTTTTTACTATGTTTTCCTTGGATACTTACATGTGTGGTTAAATACAATGGTGACATTGGAATATCTATATAAGTATTCAACATCTTTCTTGTGCTAGTCTGTGAATATTATCTAATTTATGTTGCTTTAAAGGTCTTCTAGGTTAGGATACATGTTTTCATGTTGTGAAAAAAGACATGCATGATTGATATATTTGTTGTCTTTTTGGGGGGCGGGGGTTGACATTGTTCCTTTCAATTTTTTTTACACTATGCCAGTTGGACATTAAGTTGTTTTTTTGTTATCATTTGCTGTGGTATGATATTTTTTGTGGTTTACATGATGTCATTTGGTATGATGGAGTGACGGTTTTCCATTACAACATAGCTGTCATTAGCATGCAATAATGTCATTAGCAGATGTGGTATCTTCTGTATCTTGTTTTTTTTTTTCCTTAACAAATGTTGCTGACTTACATGAAAGATACTTTTTAATAAAACAAAACAAAAAAAGATAGGAAAAAAAATAATATATATATATATATAAAAGAGAAATGGCAGAATAACCTGCTGGTATTCATTTACAAATGTAATCACATCAATGTGCAAATGTGTACCTGTTCAACTATTGGACTTATGAATCTCTAATGTTTGACATTACTGACATAAAAATCATTAATGATTTTCATGTAGGACAGGGCAAACGTGGAAAATCAGGGACAGTCTGGCAGTATAGTGGTATAGTTACTGGCAGTACAAGTGATCATATACTAGTTAATCATAAGTCTGAACTTTCCAGACTTTTGCAGAACGTCTCTTATATTCCTCATATTTTGCCCTGTCCCATGTAAATGTTTTCATTGCTAAACTAAACTAGCATATTCTAATAGGATGCTGGTAGTTCAAGAAGACTTGATCAGCTGTATTTCTTGCTTTTGTGATATGCTTGACTTACAGTGAGAATGCCGAATGGACATCCAATCAGAGCGCATGCTTTTGAATACTAATAGCTATTTATTTGTAATTAGTTGTTTCAGTGACAGTTCTGTGAGGTGTTAGATTCCTAGCCTGTCTCTGGAAACACTGTCACTTTCTGTTTCGCTGAATTACTCTTATTTTGTTAAATTGGTGTTGCTAGAAAGGATTTCATGGTACTTTTAAACCTTCCATGTTGTCAGCATGGTGGTTCAATGATAACATCTTTGCCTCACAACTCCAGGGTTTGGGGTTTCATCCTGACCTTTGTCAGTGTCTGTGTGGAGTTTTATACATTTTGTACTATGACTGCATTGGTTCTCTCCAAGTACTGTGGTAAATATGCTGGTTGACTGGGAACACTAAACTGTCCACACACAGATACACGCACACACAAAGCCTACATCCATGTGAGTCTGTGTATTCACTCTTGCACTTGTAGCTAGCCACATACCTCTGAACTGTACAAATTTTTGCAGAATGTCCAGATTTTTGCCTCGTATTTCCAGTCAGTTCCTCATAAACGTTGTAATTTTCTGGCAAATCAGTGTGATTGAACTCACTAAATGACATAAATTTCATTTTCAGAATTCATATCCTTTAGCAAATGCATGCTAATACTAATTATGTCATTATAACAACTTTTTAAGTCTGTAAGAGCAATATTTAAAATCTGCCTCTTTTTTGGGTGTTTGTCCCCCCCATTATTTTAGTCTTTGTCCAGATTTCTTGTGCTGATAGGTTAAGAGGTATGAGCCTGAGTCATGTCTGACAAAGGTCAGAAAAGGACTTTACTTACCTGATGAACAAATCAATATAAAATCATAATTAAAAAAAAAACAGGTAAATTATCAGTTTTTTTAAGTATTCAGAGTTATTTAGCAACATCCAAATCATCCAGTGCACTCTTGTTTAAGGGACAATGTTCTCATATTTGAGGAATATTGAAATTAGCTGATTTTGTAGCTCTTTATTGTTTTAGACCAAGCACAATCATCATTGTATCCTGTCAAAAATATGTTCCATAAGGTTTAGTCCAAGGAAACCTCAAATTTTCGATGATATACACTTGTCAGTGGTGTAGCATCAGTTTTAATGTACAGAAAGCTGTAATAAGAATATATGTGCATGCAAGCATACTTGTGTTTGTGTGAGTATGTGCTTTACTGAAAGAAAGCTTATACTAATTTGTGTGTGCAGATCATAAGAATTCACATGATCTATGGTGCTTTATCTGCTATCACTTCTATACTGTACTATTAAGAGAGCATTTAGAAAATGCTTATGTTTGCCTCCATACCACCACCATTTTTGATGAACACAGCTGTCCACAATTATAATCTTCTTACAGAAAGATGGAGAGAGAGTAACCTTGCCTTTCCTAATAGATTTAATCTAAAAAGGACGCTGGAGCCCTGGTATACCTTAACCTTTGAACTGAATGCCTACAAATTCAATATTTTGTTACCCTCCTTATTACATGCCATCTGCTTTTGGCAGATAGGAAGGTGGATCCACACCAGATAACCTCATATTGTCTCTCACTCACTTTATGTTGGTATGATCTATTGTCTCCCCCAAGAGCGTGTCAAACACATGTCAGACTGTGCCCATCTCAAAAAACAAAAGCAGATACAGTGTAGACACAAAATGCAGTCCTAGTCCTTCTGCTTACAGGATTTAATCAATGTGGGCCGTTCCCTGGTGATAACCCTCTCCCTACCTCTGTTTGCTGACAGAACGCAAATGAAGGGTCGCATTTCACAATTTCCTGAGATTACTCTATAATTAAGAAAAATCTACTTGTCATTGCCACCTCTTGTAGCAACACACCAGCATTCTTTTAGCACCCATCATTTTTCAGCCTGGCAACCCAACCAATATGTAAGCTCTTTCACTCAAAAAAAATTCTCTGACAAAAAAAAAATTACAAGCCGATGACACATCTCTGCGCAGCTGGAAACCAAGGCCCTACATAAGCTATTCCTTCTATCACAGCTCTATAGCAGTATGTCAAGCAGGTCTGTTCCTATTACACCCCACCATGCTAAGTGCCTAAGCAATGGTGAAAAGGAAAAAACCAAGATGATCTTTTTTTGAGAGGACTCAGGAAGTAAAAAAAATAGCGTCTTCTCCACATCACAGAAAAAAATGATTGCCATTAATCTTGCTACTGTATCTTATTAAGAAGTACATTCCTCATCTTTAGTCTTAAAAAATCCATGTTTATTGGATCATAGGAGGTTACTAGGCTAATGACCCTGGGGACCTTACAAGCCTAGCCAAGAGTTTATACCCAAAACAAAACCTCAGTCAGCACCTGTCCCACTGGTCAATGATGGACACATGTGGAACCCATGGGAAAGATTTATGGTATCCCATCCACTCTTCAGGGTTGTGCTTGAAGAGGGTCAGCAATGTACTCTGTTTGACACGTATGGGAAGTCTATTCCAGAGATGGGGGAGCCTCTGAGAGACAAACCTGTCTCTCTAGCAGGTTTTGTTAATGTCGCATATTAGATTTAGGCCTTTCAAGCTGGTAATGCATGAGGAGTTAGACTTACAAATATGTAGCATCTCCAGTAGGACAGAGTCAGAGATTGTCTTGTAGGTGAGACACAGATCACCTCTAAGCAATGTGTATAATACCAAACAGAGAGTGATAGTGATTTGAGCCTGCTTGCATAGAACAGATGTTGGAGGCCATGGATTCTCTTTGTGAGATATTTCTGTGGCCTTACCAGTTGGTGCAGGTGTCTGGAGAGGTACACACCAAACAAGACATTGTACTCAATTAATGACCTAATGAGGTAGGAGTACAGAGAGGTAATAACCTCCTTTTTTCTGGATGTAATCCCTTTACTTATGTGATGAACCAAGTAAAAGGCCTTTCTGACCACTACTGCTACATGATGGTTGAATGTGAGATTGTTGTCAACCTGTGTACTCTGGTCTCTCACCACAGGTTGTGTGCTTAGGCGTTGACGTTGATGTAGTAATTAGTAGGGGCCTTGTTTCTGCTGAATGGTATGATAATACATTTTTTTGCATTTAACTTAAGGCCATGACTTTGGCACCAGTCATGTGTTGCTGTGAGACCCTCCTGTAGTATGTTAACATCATTTGGGGAGTCAATGACAGCACCCAACTTACAGTCGCCCGCAAACTTGGTCAGTCACAGGCCTTTTGTCTTTACCTGCACCTCTGAGAAGTAGATGCCAAACAGTAGGGGTCCCAAAACAGATCCCTGGAGAACACTACTAGTGACAGGTCTGCTCTGCTGTTATAGGTGGAGGCACCTATTTTGACTTTGTGGGACCTATTGGTGAGCCAGTTGGCCACTCACCTGATGAGATAGGGATTTATGCCAAGTTGTGTTAGCTTTTCAATGATGCCTGAGTGGTGGACTGTGTCAAAGGCTTTGGCCAAGTGAAGGTAAGCTGTATGAACTGACTTTCCCTCATCAAGGGCCTTGGTGACAGTCTCAAAGAAGTCAACCAGGTTTAACAGGCAAGACCTGCCCTTGATGAATCCGAAATGGGTGGGGTCAAGTGCTTGGAGATTGCCTATGTCCTTGTTTATGAGATCCATAATAATATGGTCCAAGGCTTTACAGATCAGACTCATTAAGCTAATGAGGTGATAGTTTCCAAGGTCATTAGTGGCACCACCTTTGTGCAAGGGAATGACAATGGCAGTTCTCCACTCTGCTGGAAAGAAGCTTGTACTTAGGCTGTGGCTGAATAGGGTGCTCAATGGTAAAGTTAGTTCTTGCTGGAGATGGTGCAAAATACAGCCTGGGATACTATCATGTCCTTTGGAAGCTGTGTTCTTTGCCTTGCATAGGGCCTTTAATGCTTGATCTATGCAGATGTGAGGTGTGAGATAAGTATCAGGGATGTCAAAAGGGCTTTTGGTGGGGACAGGGAGTGAAGTATGTGCTGAACCTATCTGCTAGCAGGTTGGCTAAGTCAGCAAGATCAGTGTAAGTGGTACCATTAAGTACTAATTTGGAGCAAACCTGGGCTTTGTCATGGAGGTTCCTGACATAACTGAAGAAGACTTTGTGGTTTCCTTTTGTTTTGGAGGCTAATTTCGATTCATAATTGGCTTTGGAGGTTTTCACTAGTGATCTAATTTGCTTGTTGAGGCTATGGTGGGAGATTTTCCAATTGGGAATTTGTGCTTTTTTACCCTTGGAATTTAGTTTCTTCCTTTTATTGTAAAGCCTGTTGATAGAGGATGCCCAGCAGATACGTTTGTGTTTCCTTGAGGAGTGGGTTTTAGTTCTGTTGGGTATGGCTGAGTCCATGCAGTTGTACAGGTGCTTGTATACTGCATTGGTGTGCTGTTCAGCATAGTTGTCTGCATTCTCTGAGGGTGGTGGTGGTGTGAAGCTACTAATTCCCTCCCTTAGGAGTTTGTAGTCAGATTTTGACAAGATTTTTAGCCTGGTTATAGCTAGTGGGGTTGGGCGGGATAGAAACTTCGAATGAGACAGACTTATGATCTGATCTGATCTCACCGGGGAAGAACTTACTGTGGGAGTGGTGCAGTGGTCACCCATGCTGGTGAAGTTCACCCAGTCTATGGTGGGATAGCTGAAGTCACCAAGGGTCAGGGTGTTAGGAGTACCTTGATGGAGTCAGGTCAGGTCCAGGTAGGAGAGTGGGTGGTTCTGAGTCATGGATGGAGGTCTATAGCTGCTGGCTATGGTGTCTTGGCATCTGGCATCCAGCAGCACCTGTAATTCCAGTGTGTCATGCTAGCAAAGCAAACCAGGTGTGAGGTGTGCCTGTCCTAAATAGAACTCCACCACACCACCCACACAACTTCATTTTCTTAACAGAATGTGTGGATGTAATAATAGGAAGTAGCTGCAGGGTGGTGCAAGGGTGCTGCTCTCCCAAGGTGAGACACACATGTTGATCAGACATCACATCAGCATCGAGGTGAGAGAGAGAGGAGGCCTTTTCAGATTTTATGACCTTCAATTTGCTTTTTGACAGATCTTTAATGTTGGAAGATTTGTCTTTGAGACATAGATTAAAAAGCACAACAATGGGCCAGCAACAGAACCCCATGGGTGAGAGGTTTAGACCATCTCTGGCAAAACATCAAGGCCTGCTATCCATGTTATCCCTGGCAGACAGATACTGGATCCCCTTGGAATGACAGCAGAGACTAAGCCAATTGTTTTTTGTTGTTCTATTGAGTAGAGCCACTGGAGTGATCCCCGGGGTGAATTTTCTATTTCCCATCCACTCATCAAGATTTCTCTTAAAGATGGCCAGGGCCATCCTCTGGGATGTCTAGGAAGTCTGTCACACAGCATAGGATCTCTGGGTTATGAACCTGTCCTTCAGCTTTGTTCTGTGATTGTGGTAATGAGGTTGAGGTCTCTGGGAGTGTGTGGTGCGGAGGGATTGAGATTTATAGATGGCATTTCTCTACAGGCTGATTCAGACGGCGGCTGGCTTTGATCAAGGAGATCGCTTCACAAAGAGAAGTAATAGATATGAGACATATTAGTCAGTTTTTAGTCTGTCCATATAGGACAAGTGTTTAAGACTCCTAGGACTTTGTGAGAGCAGCCACTTTGTCTCCTTGTGTGTTGTGTCAGGTACATGACAAATGGGGGGGCATTATGATGATTTGGCTAATAATGAGGAAATAGGGGAAGAGATGACAGCTTTCCTGCATGCAAAGACTATGTGGCTAATGTGTGTGTCAAAAAACATAAAATGAGGTGGTGGTCAATGAGGCAAAACTGTCAACCTGAATGTTCCCCGAATCTTGCTTGCTTGCCTTCTTGTAATCCCTTCTGTGTTCACTACCATGGTGATTCATAAGACTTCTTTTTTCCCATTTTTTTCCATGACATATTGGCATTGATTGAACTTAAGGCAATCTGACACCAGTTAATGGTCTCACATCAATGGTATGTATGTATATATATATATATATATATATATATATATATATATATATATATATATATATATATATATATATATATATATATATATATATATATATATATATACATTACACAATCATATACACAAATTGATGAAATATCAATATCAATTTTAAACGATGAAATAAAAAACCTCAAAATAACGAAGTGAAACCATATGAATTTGACTATGAAATTTATGTTATGCATTTATACATTGCTGTTATTTGGTGTCTGTGGGGGTTGGTGTTTGCAGTTATGAGGTATCTTACATGAATGAGTCAATCTGTACATACTATGATCAAATCTTCTATGTTTATTGATCAACCGTTTGTTGAAATTGACCAAATTGTGTTTGTAATGGTTTTTCAAATGTTGAAATGGTGAGTTTCAAAAGTGTAGTAATTGAAAACACTGGTATATGTCAGTACTAAATTTTATTTTTTAATATACTAACTCTCATTTAAAAGATACACTGGGATGTAATACTGTAACCTGGGCAATCTTCATTTCTTAATCAAAAACAATTACTTGTCCTTTCCTTTGGTTTTTTGGTATATTTAGTTGGTATATTCTAGTATGTAGGGTTGTGAGTGATTGTGTTTGTGTTTGTGTTAGGAGTGTGTGTGGTGATGTGTGTGTGTGTGTGTGTGTGGTGTACAAAATCATATATATAAACCAAAAAATTCCTAACCTGAATCTACCACACTTACTGGGCCAGCCCACTCTCCTCCCTCCCTCCCTCTTATACAGTTCAGTTCTTACCAATATCCAGGCTCCACTCTAAAACACAACAGACTTACCATAAAATAGCCATCATTATTAACTCCCCATAACTCACACATACACACCACACTTTCTTTAAACTTTCTTTAATGGCACTTTTCCTTTCTTCTTATCAGTTTATCATATTACATTCATGCTACACTCTCATTCTTTATAAACCCTCCTTCTATCCATCTCTATCTTCCTTAGTCTCCATCTACATCCCATCCCGACCCCACGATTTCTTGATATCTAAAATGGGCCACAAGCCCAGTTGGACAAACCGGTTAACAAATGTCAATAAATAAATAAATAAATAAATAAAATATATATATATATATATATATATATATATATATATATATATATACATACTTTCCTTGACATTGCCTTTTTAGACCAGTTTTCAGTTCAGACAAAAAAAGACAGCTTTTTATTCAAACTTTGTCTTTATTATGAAACAAATTATTCTCCCCTTATTTCCTCAAAGACCATAAAATTACCATCTATCTATTCTTTTTATTATGCACTTTAACAAAACAAAAAACAGTTGGTTGTTAGTAGAGTAAGCTCACTCATGCTCACAGCAACTAATACTAATTGCATTTCTCATTCTCTACTAAAGGTGAGGACTTTCAGTGCAAGGAGTTATCTAAATCAGAATACTGTGTGTGTATTTGGGGCACAGTTACTGCAGTGAAAAACAAATTTTTCAACTTCACAGTTCTCCAAAAAATCAAAAAAATGTATTAGCTGATGGTTGGAGTCCTTCGCTCATTCAGTCAAGAGTATAAGTTCAGGAATGAGCAATACATGTAAAGCTTCTATGTTACTCTGTACATAGTGTGTATAACATTAATCGCTTCTCTGCCCTTATAATAAAGCGATACTTTAGAACTAAACTCCTCCTTTGCCATTTGCCATTTGATTAAACACAATGAAACACAATATATATATTGAGTATTCTGAGTGCTTCTGTGCTAAAAAAAAAATAATACATAACATGGTAATAAAATGTGTAGAAATAAAGTTAAATACTCCAAAAAGACAAAAAGACAGACAGAAAAAAAAAAAAAACAAAAGTCTGAAAAGTTAGTTCAAGAAAAAAAAACATGCAAAAAATTTAAAAAACAACTTTATTGTAAGCTGAACTAGACTTAATAATGTCTTCCTTCAAACAACTCTACATTTAAACATTAAAAAAAACTTAAATAACTTTTTTCAAGTCATGTGCTACAATTGATTAGATAATTTAATTAACTAATTAACTCATTAATTTGTCATGTATAATATATATAAAATATAAATATTTCAAAAATATTGTATATAATGTTAATGTTTATAACTCATATACAGACTGTTAGCTGTTTATAATTTTAAAAAAAATCTATTCTAAATAATCCATATCACATACCCAATATAAATAAAAAATAATAACTTTTAAAACTATATTGTATATATATATATAACCCCAATAAACCTTTAATTTATATAATACTTTCATAAATTTTATTCTCATATAATTCATATAAAAATCATATAAAAAATTTAATAAATAATTATAATAATTTGCAAATACATCATAAATAATAATATATTAAATATATATAAAAAATATTAATAAATTAAATACTTATTTAAAATTAAATACATTATCTACAAACAAAAAAGCATACATAACGTTTATTACTACATAAAAATAAAATAACTATTAAAATTTAAATAAATAAAATAACTACATGAAGTTATATATTTCATTTTAACATTTTTATTTAAAAACAATTAATTGCAAATCATTGCAATCTCATCTTGCAAGCAGATTACTATTATCATTTATTTGTTTCAAAATAGAAAATTTGAAACTGTGATCTGGGTGATCGATAATGTGTACTGCCAAAGCGTTGCTGGAATCCTTCTTAGAAATTGCATATTGGTGCTCAATAGTAATCTGGGGCCATGGCAAATATTTTTAGAAAAGGAAGAATTATTTTGGCAAATACGTACTAGCGCATACATGCCACCAGGATTAAATGAACACATCTCTTTAGCATGTATTTTAAAGCACTTAGCTTTAAAGAGATGAACTCGTGTAGATTTGCAATTAATTGTTATACACTGTTTATGTTTAAATAGTATAAATTCATGTTAAATATGCATTTATTTAAACATGTATAGTTATTTTTAGCGTAGTTGTAGATTTTTTATGTATAGTATTAAACACTATTAGGAGATAACGTAAGTGTGCTTTTTGTAGAGTATTTTCAGATAAGAATTTTATTTATAAAGGTTTTTTTTAATATATATAATATATTTAGTAGAAATTATTTTATGATGTATGAGCAAATTATTATTTGCATTTCATATCAATTTTTTACATTGGTATGTATGAATATTATGAGAATGAAATTATTATTTTTGGTATTAAATTAAAGGTTTATTGGGGTTATATACACAATATAGTTCATTAGTTTTAAAAGTAGTTATTTTATTATGTATATGAAGTGGATTAATTTTGGGTAGTTTAGATGTGTCTTATAAATTCCTTAACAGTCTGTATTGACGATATGTATTATAAACATTAACACAGCATACAATATTTTGGCTATATTTTATGTTTACATAAGAATATACAGAGGGAAGTGAGTTAATTACCTAATTACCCAATTATCTAATCAATTGTACCACATGACTTGAAAAAGTTATTTAAGTTGGTTTTTAAATGTAGAGTTGTTTGTCTGAAGAAGGAGGAATATTAAGTCTTCCGAAAGCGCTTACAATAAAAGGTTGTTTCTTTTTTAAATTTGTTGCACGTTTTTTGCGAACTGAACTTTACAGCTTCTGGTTTTAGAAATAAAGTTAATGATTGAGCAATACTGTTAGGATTAATTTTTGAAGAGATGTATTTTAATATCTTGAAAGAAATACCATTACTATGGACGGTTGTTTGGCAAACACATATGTTCTTGATGGTATGCAACGAAATAGGACTGCTTACAAGAGTTGAAATGAAAAACTGACTTACAGCCTAATGTTGAACGTTTGGCATATGCTAGCATTCCCTGCCATGGACTTTTGACAGTAAGCAGCATTCTGTGGGCATGTGCAGTAAAAGAAATTGAAACCTCTGAGAGATGTTGTGCAAATCCAGTGTTACATGGCTGGCCTGTTTCACTTTGCCAAAACAAAAATAATATTACATGCTTTCTTTCAAAGAAAGCACGTATATTATCTTTTTTTAGGCATTTTCTTTGGGAAAAAGAAAGTTAAATGGCATGCAGGAATGCTCAGCTTCCCAGCATCCCACCACGCTATGCCTCTGACTCTTGATCAGGCTCTCCATAATATTCCCTGCATCTCTAATGGCAGTGTCATGCTTTTAAGGAAGTCTCATATATATCAAGAAGCTATAGACACACATTGAAGACAATTTAGTTTGAAATTCTTGTTCAAAAGATTAACTTAAGAAAATGGAAACCAAGCAGTTTAGCAACCACAAAATGTTGGCAAAAATCAAAGTTAAATGTAACAACCTTAGCCTTTAAATAAACCAAAACTGAGGCAGTTATGGCCTACAACAATTTGAGGTTATTGGTTTGATAACAGCACTCTTCATTTTACATGATATTAGTATATTATTTTGTGAAAGATCATGTTCTGCATGCAAAATGTTACAAAATCTTTACCCTACTTATTATATTTTATAGAGATACCCTTGTCAGAGGAGCTATTTAAGACTTTGGAATATGCCTTTCTATTCTTTGCTGTTACATCAGATAAATTGTTGCATAAACTTCTCACAACACATAATAATAGCTGTCATTTTATTACTGATGCTTCTTGTATAGAAGTCTCTGTAGTACTTTGACTAAAGTAAAGTGGTTTAAAGTTAATTTAATAACTAATCTTATTAACTTTACACTAATTTTAGGAAAGTTAAATTTCTCAAATCCAGAACATTTATAAGGCCATTGAGATTATGAAGTTTATAAAGAAAAGACCTTAGCTTCCCTTATCACTGACTTCATTGTACCTCTTAAGGCCTTTTCGATTCTAGGACAACAAATATTAAATTCTGCTCTTTAAAGCTTTAGAGATGGAGTAAAGGAAATGTTCATTAATGAAGCCCACCTGCAATTGTGTAATTGTTATCAAATAATTGCATTTTTGTAGCATCTTTTCTCTTACCTTTCACTGATCTGTTTATAGAATGGCATTGCATTGTGTGTGTGTGTGTGTGTGTGTGTGTGTGTGTGTGTGTGTGTGTGTGTGTGTGTGTGTGTAATACAAATTATTTTGCCCAAAGTTATATTAAGTTTTAAATATCTATTTTTCAAAATTTATAATAATTCCAAACAACTGACAGTGTCAGAGTTTATTTAGATTATGCTTTTTCCTTTGAATGCAATAACATCATAAATGTTGAGGGCTCTTGTGATCCAGTTCACATGCTTATAAAACAAATAACAAATCAACAAACAAGCAAAAATAAATACACAAGAGAATAGATAAGAAATGTCTTACCAGTACAAAAATGCACAGAATACTGCCACACTTATAACACTGAATGGAATGATGTGTATTACATATGCCAATAGCATGTGCCATTTCTGATAGAGTCCATCCTTACTTTCTTGGTCACTGATTGCCCTTAGAACTGGAACTAAAATGGACAGAAAAACACACAGAAAAAATGCATTTTGGTAGGCTTTCTATAAAATGTTGGGATCTTAGCATGAGAATAATTAAATCCAAGGGGCGTGGGAGACAAAGCCTGTCAAGGGGTTACATTTTGCCCCCTGTAAAAATATACATATACTTCAACAATTCTGACTGTAGCTTTCAGAGTAATGTGTTTCAGTCAATGATAATTCGAGCAAATATGTACATAAACAATTTTGATTGTGCAGATATATTTCAAACAGATGCTGTTCTTGTAAACATAGTATAACCAAGCTGTCCATTAGGAGGATATTAATCTAAATAGTAACTTTGCTGTGTTTTGCAACTATTTGTCTATGTACTTTACTTGTACATTTTTCAGTGTGTCTTTAACTTGACTTTCTTCCTCTTCAAAACATACCCCTCTGTCTTGGCTTCTGTTTAACTAAATTTTTACATCTTTCAGTTTCCTTTCCTTGGATGTTTATTATGTTAGGAACTTGGAAAAGCCTAATTGTTTGGTGAGGTCCATTTTTGGCCAACCTAGGGCACTCTTCTTTACCCCTCTGCTGCTAAAAAACTGCATTTTCTGATGTTTTATTTATTTGTTAATTTCTGTAAACCAATAGTTTCCTTGCTAGCACCAACGTTTCACCTTTGTTTGGAGTCATCTCCTATTTGTCTTGGACTTATAGAACTAACTTGCTGTATTTTCTTTGATACAGAGTTACTAGTGTTTGTTAATCACATCTTGTAAGCTGTTATTTGGACCTAATGTGGAATCAGACATCATAAACCTGTTCTGTCATTTGTAAAAGTAACGCCTGTAGTCTGTCATCTCATGAAATAGTCCAGATGTATAATAATTAAATCTTAACTTCCACTTCTTACAATGTGAGTGTATATTGTGGTTATCACATAATGATCTTTAAAGGTACCTTTTTCATTGTATATGAGTGTCAGCTTTAACTGTTTCTTCTTTTGATGTTACTCTTCTGTGTTGTATATGGCGTAGTTTCTTGGGGACCCCCTATTTGTGAGCATTGTCTTATGACATTTTCTTGAGAGAACACTTTAATTTTGTTGCATTCCCTTCCTTGATGTGCTTCTCTATATATTCAGCATTTTTGTAGGAGAGAAAAAAGATTGTAGCCATTATAAATAACATACCTAACTTTCAGAGTTTTAAAATACTTTTTAACAGTGGAATAAAGTTCTTTTTATTGACAGTTTTCACACTACCATTCATGGGAACTTGTAAAATAATAAGGAATCTCAGAGCCCTCCACCTGACCTTGAAATGTTAATCAGGTCACAGTACAGTTAGACTTACAAATTTTACATTGTTGTTGAAACCCGGTGTAAAAATTGCTTAGTGACAGTGAAACCATTCATAAAGAAGGGTCTTTTCACTATATGGATGACATAAGGGTCAGTAACAACTAGCTCCGGCATACAGATGGAGATATACTGCAAGTTATAAATAGCTTTGTGATCCTCTCTGGGTACAGAAGATGACTTATAACAGCTTTACAGATGAAATTAGGTACATTTGAAATTAGGGCTTAATTATTCCAGGGCCCATACCGTGGCATGCCATGTCACTGTTTTCTGAATTGCTAGTGCATACATGACTGGCTTTTTTTACTTGGCAAGCATGCATGACCATGCTGGACAGTGCGATGCAGTGGGGGTGGCTAACTTTGGAAGACTTTGGCAGCTACATGCTGGGTTAATCAGGGTTCTATGCCAAGAATATGTAATAAGATTCAGAACTAAGTAATGAGATTCATTTATATAGTTTTCTGAATATCATTACCTCACTCTCTGCCGTAGCATCTATTTAAGTCAGTTGCAGGACTGGAGCAACATTGGGGAGGCATAGGTGCACATTGTTCCTTGGTATGACATCATATAGAGGGACAACAATGGGCATTTACTATATGGGTAGCACTACAGGATGGTTAATTTCCTCCTCAGTGTTACCTCAAACCTGTTTGCATCCCACCAGGAGGCAGGATAAGTGCATGATTCTGTGATCCAAGTACAAGAAAGAATATCCACAAAAAGATATGTGGCAACCGGTGGTATAAGAAGAACTTATTTATTGGAAAGACAATTCATTTTGTTGGATGGAATTAATGCTGTCATCTTAAAGCATATGGAAAGTTTGGAGTTTTCCTGGCAAGAAATTAGTTTGGTAGCTCTGATGGCATAGAGGGATGATGCCCAGACTACGGCCCAGCTGACCCAGGTTTCATCAGCAAATCGAGCCAATGATGGATGGGCAGGAAGGCAGTACATCAATGATACTCTGTAAAGGGAAGGTGTTGTCCAAAGAGGGGAGTTGCCCTTGGACATACTCAATGAGTGTGGTGGGCAGGGAAAGAGAAAAAGTGGGTGGGGCATATAAAAAGACTCCCTCCTGAACAGAAGCACAAATGCCCAAGTACCCAGGACAATCCTAGGATCCACAAATGGCCCAGGCAAATTCAAAAGTAGCACAAGGGGGTAGGGGATGGCTGGTAGACTCAGCATGGATGTTGGACACTGGGAGCTAGGCTGGTGCAATGAGGTTTGAGGGAACTGAAAATTAAAAAAATAAGATAAAGAAATTACTTTTACAAAATATGCTCTTCAGGATGCTGAGCTTCCAAGCTCATCAGATTTTTGTATAATTCTTATTGGTGCTGAGAAGGTATTTTACATCTGCTGTGAAAGTCTGGGCTATGTAAAAACTGAAGACTGATACTTGCAGTATTTCATGTGTGTGAAATGTTTTCTCCTTTTCCATTTCTAGATCTAAATATTTAAAAAATATCAATAAAAGTAATGAAGCTGAATTATGATTGGCTGATATGCTTCCCTCAACTTAGTCTTAGTGTATGTATTAAATAACATTTAAAGCCTCGTAACAAGAGCATTTATATTGGTATAACTACATTACTGAATTAATTATATTTCAGATATGAAGTTCAGCAATATTTAAATGTTCATGAAGCTTGAATTATTACTAAACAACATAATTAATGAAATAAAAATAAAGCTTCCTTATCACATCAGTTAAGATAGACCATAGACAAAAAAAAAAAACAAATCAGACATAACAAATAAATCACAGACAATCAAATAAACTGCAATATTTAGACTAAGCATTTAAACTAATAGTAATCCAAATGCCTCAGAACATAACTCTTCATAGTTACTACATGGAAAAGAGAGAATACTCATCTGCAATGATGATGATAATAATAATATTATTAATACAAAAGTTATACACTAAATATCTCACACATTTAATTAATCATAGCTACTCTGGCTGTGAAGTAATTTTTGATCACCCACAGAATGAATAACAGTTACTGTGCCTTGAAAAAATCACTGTAGCTTTCATAAAGTGATGAATAGATATCAAGGTATTACTTTTGAAATGTTGGCAGACCTTATGATATGGGGAGAAGCATTCAGTACTTTGCTTTAGGATATGAGGATCTTATTGACAGACTGGAAATGTGCCTTATATGAAGAGATAGGCAAAAAGGTCATCCTCCATTTAGCAAGCAGAGCAGAATTGCACACCCAACACATAAATGGAAGCATAAGGGAATGCATGTGAGGTAGTTATTCTCAATAATTGGCCTGATCAATGTGGAAGTGGCTACCTCTTCAGACCTTGATGATATTCTTTTGTCAATTAGTTGGTCTAAATAAAACGGTTTCCTTACAACTGTTGTTGCATGATGGTCAAAGAAGAAGAGCTATCAACCCAAGTGCCTAAGACTTTAACTCCATTTCCATTTTGTAAAAATGAGTTGTATAGACAGGATGATGAGAGGAGGGGTTATTTACCAAAAGCGATGTTACTATACTTTTTAGCATTTAGTCTGGGCCCAGTTTTTGTTTACCAAGAATTTACTAGGGCAAGTTCATTCTAGAGGTTTGTGTGTCACAGTGTGACTTAACATTAGCCTCAGTTTGCAATCATCTGGAAATTTTGTTTGCTTGGGGTCTTGCCTCTGTACTTGGAGATATGAGAAGCAAATACCAAAAATGAGAAGTTACAACACTGAGCCCTAAAGGACACCCCTGTTTACTTTTACACTTCCTGTTGAAGTACTTGCAACGTACACTGTGTGGGTTTTCTTTTCCAGCCATTTTACCACATATGGATTGATTTTTAAAGCATTTAGCTTATGTATAATGCCAGCATGGGGAATGGTGTCAAAGGCCTTAGGCCATGATATGCTGTGTGCACTGTATGGTCACCATCTATAGCCTCTATTACTTTTTGAAAGAAATATACCAGATTAAATAGACAGGATCTACCTTTCACAAAACCAAACTGCTGGAATCAATTCTAACAAGATTCCTGATATCACAGTTTATGAGATCAGTTTTAATATAGTCCATGGCTTTGCAGATGAGGCTTGTAAGGCTGATAGGTCTGTATTTACCTGGGTCAGTTGTAAGGCCATCTTTATGATGAGGCTTCACTACTGCTGTGCAGCACTGATCAGGGACAAAACTGGCAGCTAAACTTAAGTTAGATAGTTTGAGGAGTGAGTCTACAGGGCATATTTAACAGTATTAATTAATCAACCAGTATATTATCACGTTCCATGGAAGAAGTTTATTTCTTCTTGTTAGCACTTTCAGTAAATGATCTTTAGAGATAATTGGGAGAGTAGTGGATTCAGATATTTTTGGGGTGAATTTGGCACTAAATTTGTTCTCAAGCCTATTGGCAAAGTCAGTTGGGTCACAATAGGAGGCCACATTATGAATAAGTTGTGAGCAATATAAGCTATTGTTTTTAGTTTTCTAACATAGCTAAAGAAGGATTTATAATTACCTTTGACTTCAGAGTCCAGCCTAAGTTCATGGAGCCATAAAATGAAAAACCAAGACCAAACTAGGAAAAACAAAAGCTGATGACCGCAGTAGAATCCAAGTAATTTATTAAAAAGTTGTTAGCGCTTTCATGCACATTAAGTGCACTTCTACAGATGACATTACAAGAAAAAACACTCAGTATATATAAACCATAATTAGGAATCCATTAAGATCAGCTAAATTCTATAAACTTTTAAAGAACCATTCCATTCAAGAACCGGCCATTTGTTATATTCTTAAATGTTTAGCAAAAAAATACTAGTACTATTTTAAGCCAAGATATACAAAAAATTCATGTTCAACTATAAATTCAAGAAGCTACTTAAAAAATCTTACTAAAAAGGATATATATATATATATATATATATATATATATTATAATATATAAATATATTAAATAAGAAACATTTTTTGGACAGATCAAATTATTCAATGTTCCAAGGCTTTGAGTTTAAGTAAACACGTTCAATAATTTGATCTGTCCAATAATAGAATTTAGCTGATCTTAATGGATTCCTAATTATGGTTTATATATATTGAGTGTTTTTTCTTGTAATGTTGTCTGAAGAAGTGCATTTAATTCATGTGCATGAAAGCGCTAACAACTTTTTAATAAATTACTTGGATTCTACTGCGTTCGTCAGCTTTTGTTTTTTCTAAGTTCATGGAGCCCTTTAATGGACCTGATTGTTTCCTTCATTTTTATTTCTTAACATTCTTTTGTAATCATCTTTGAGAAGATAGGTTTCAGATTTACTAAATATTTTAAGGAGTTTCTTTTTTTTTGTTGTTGTACAGTTTATTTATTGTGGTGAACCACCAGGGTGGTTATTTTTGGTTAGTGATCTGTTAATAATATATTGGAGTGGAAGGGAGATGAAGCTGTTGTACACATACATTTTAGTAAGTCTTTCAGACTCTTGTGTACCTTCATAAATATTCATGGTCTATCAGAGTCTGCTGAGCCATGACTAGGGAATGTCTCTAACTGGTTTGCATTCAGAATGATAGTTTGATGGAAGGACAAAGACTGTGTATAATCTCTGATGTATGCACGAGCGGAAATACCTTAGTGGATAAGTTGTCCTTGTGGATTTTGTTTAATTGGCAAAAAGATCTTCAGTGGAGTGTGGCTCTGATATTTTCTAGATGTTGTGTGCTCTGTTGCCTGCTGGTCATTTGAGGGACACCTTCCAAAAAGTGTTTTGATTTTTCTAGGAGTCCTGCCTGATTCTCCTTACTATATGTTATTTGTCTTACTTTTAAACCAAATTTTGATGATACAGATACAATCCAGCAAATGTTTGCCTTTAGGATTATAAAGATATACCAAACAGATGTTTTACTTTTATCAGCTCATTGTAGTTAGCCATACTTCAGAATTTTAAGTAATAGAATTTGTAGCTGAAACATTGTGCTCTGATGGGGAAGGAGAATGTTAAGTGAATATTCCAGGGCTGTGCCACTGAGATTTTTTTTTTTATGTCACACTCAACCAATAAGTATTTACCAACTCAGTAAGCAGGGAAAGCTCATATATTCCCAACGCCTCACTGGTTAGATCAGACCATAGACTAATCACTCTGGATATCCACATTCTGCCCCCACCCCCAGTCAAGGAAACCAAAACTTTTCAAAAGCAAACTTCACGTTATTTAAGAGCGAGGTGGAAAGGTTCACAGCCCCCATGCTAAAGGACAACACTGCCCAAGCTGCTGAATCCCTTACAAAGGCACTCTATGAGCACCTGCAAGGATGCATGAATCATGCTATCCCAAGCAAAACCAAGACTCACTCCTCCAAGAAAAGGAAACCAGTCTGATGGACCCTTGTCATAAACAAGCTATACAACAGAAGGAGGAAACTAGTACAGAAAAGAGTAAAATCCCAAGAAGGAAAGACATCCCTGATCAGTATCAGCAAGAAACTATGATCCCTCATAAAATCATCCAAGGCTAGCTTCGAAAGAAAAATTACCAAGGACTCCAAAGATAACCACAAAGCATTCTTTAGCTATGTCAAGAACCTAAGTGGAAACTCTCAGATCTGCTCTGAGTTAGTGCAGAATGACACAAAATACACTGAACCGACTAATATTGCCAACATTCTGGCAGACAGGTTTAGTGCAAACTTCACCCCTCCTCTCACCCCCTAAAGGGCCCATAACTATACAGGAAGAATGTAGAGCCTCAGCAATCACTGACACACAGGTTAAAACAGCCCTATCCAAAGCAAAAACACAGCTTCAATGGGAGCGGACGGTGTCCCAGGCTGTGTCTTACATGAAATCCAAAATGAACTAACCCCTCACCTAAACACACTGTTCAGATTCAGCCTCTCTACAGGCTATGTACCCATAGAGTGACGCACAGCAACAGTCATTCCACTCCACAAAGGTTGAGCCACAACAGACCCCGGGAACTATCGCCCTATAAGCCTGACTAGCCTAGTCTGCAAGGCTATGGAGCGCATCATCATTGAACTCATTAACAGAGACATTGGGAACCTCCAAACATTGGACCCTACCCAGTTTGGATTTGTTAAGGGCAGATAATGCCTCCTAAATCTGGTGGACTTCTTTGAGACAGTTACCAAGGCTTTAGACAAGGGAAAGGAGGTCCACACAGCCTACCTAGACCTTGCAAAGGCCTTCAACGCCATTCCCCATTCTGGTATTATTAACAAGCTCACCAGCCTGAACATAAACCCCTATGTCATGAGATGGGTTGTCAATTGGCTCATGGATAGAAACCACATGGTGAGAGTTGCAGGCTCTAGGTCCGACTCTAAACCGGTTACAAGTTATGTTCCCCAGGGCTCAGTCCTGGGACCCCTCCTGTTCAGTATATACTTTTCAGAGGTACAGGCACACACAGGAGGACTATGGCTGACCAAGTTCACAGACGACTGCAAACTGGGGGCCACAATTGACTCTCTGGCTGATACAGACATCCTCCAGAAGGGTCTCACTGAGATGGATACCTGGTGTCAAAATGCCAAAAAGTGCATAGTCATCCCCTTTAGAAAAAACAAAGTACCTACAAACTACCACATACGTGGTAGTCCCCTAAATACAAAAAAATGTAATAAGGGGTCTGGGGACCCAAGTAGATAGTAATCTCTCCTTTGATAGGTTCATAGGTTCATAGGTTTATACTAGGCTATCTGCCCTAAGGCATTTATAAGCCTAGCCCAAAGTTTTGTGGCTTACGCCACCCCTTATATGAAAAAATACTGTGCCCATTAGTTTGTTGTGCCTCTGTCCAGCAGTGACAGAGAGATGATTCCCGGGGTAAACCTACGATCTCCCATCCACAGGTCAAGATTTCTCTTGAACAGAGCCAGCGAGGTGCTCTGCCTCACATGGACCGGGATTTTATTCCACAGCATAGGGAGTCTCTGAGTGATAAATCTATCCCTCCAGCACATCCTATTTATATCCGTGCTAAGGTTTAAGTCGCTTGCTCTAGTGGTTTTGGTGGATTTGGATTTTCTGAGGTGGAGCATGTCCATTAATTCCGGGTTGGACATGGCCTTGTATGTCAGGCACATGTCACCTCTGAGCAGATGGTATGCGACTGAATAGAGCTGGAGTTTCTTCAATCTGGCAGCATATGACAGATTTTGGAGTCCCTTTATCCTTTTGGTCAGGAACTTTTGGGGTCTCTCCAATTGCTGCAGATGTCGGGTGAGATACATCCCGAATGGGGCATTGTACTCGATCATTGGTCTGATAAGTGAAGAGTACAGGGGAACAATGACCTCACTAGATCTGGATGTGAATCTCTTCATGATCAGGTGGGCAATGTAGAAGGTCTTTCTAGCCACTTTAGCAACGTGAGTGTCAAAAGAAAGGTCACTGTCAACCTGGGTCCCCAGGTCCCTGATAATCTTTTCTGTGCTTAGTGGATTGCCACCTATATGGTAGCTTGGGGTTACCTTGTTTTTCCCGAAGGGTATGACTATACATTTTTTGGCGTTTAACTTCAGGCCATGGCTCTGGCACCAGCTATCTGTTTCCGTGAGTCCCTTCTGAAGGATATCCATGTCCGATGCACTTTCCACTATGGCGCCCAGTTTGCAGTCGTCTGCAAAGTTTGTCAGCCAAAGTCCTCCCATGTTGGCCTGTACTTCTGAGAAGTAGATGCCGAACAATAGGGGGCCAAGGACCGAGCCCTGTGGGACACCACTTGTGACCGGCTTGGAGTCTGACATAGCGCCAGCAACTCTAACCCTGTGGGTTCTGTTCTTAAGCCAGTTTGCAACCCATCTTGTGACATATGGGTTTACATTTAAGCTGGTAAGTTTTTCTACAATACCCGAGTGGGGTATTGTGTTGAAAGCCTTTGCAAGGTCAAGGTAGGCTGTAAGGACTGCCTTTCCCTCATCAATGGCCTTGGTGACTGTTTCGAAGAAGTCGACCAAGTTCAAAAGGCATGATCTGCCCTTGACGAAGCCAAACTGGGTCGGGTCCAATGTCTGCAAGTCCCCTATATCTTTGTTTATGAGCTCCATTATGGTCCTCTCCATAGCTTTGCAGACTAGACTTGTTAATCATATTGCCAAGGTGGTTAGAAAATCCTTCTATGTGGCCCACCTCATCACAAAAGGGTTCGCATCTAGAACAAAAGAGGTTATTGTGCCCCTCTACTCATCACTCATCAGACCCATCATAGAGTACAATGCCCCATTTGGGATGTACCTTACAAGACACCTGCAACAGCTGGAAAGACCACAGAAGTACCTCATCAAGAGGATTACTGGCCTTAAACAGATGCCCTATGCAGCCCGACTGAAGAAACTCCAGCTGTACTCGGTTGCATACCACCTACTCAGAGGTGATCTCTGCCTGACATACAAGGCTATGTCCAGCCCAGAATTGATAGACATGCTCCAACAAAAAAAACCCAAACAAATCCTTGAAATCCACACGCTCTAGGGATCTAAACCTCACCACAATGATAAATAGGACATGCTGGAGGGATGGATTCCTGTCCCAGAGACTCCCCATGCTTTGGAACAGGATTCCAATCTACATTAGGCAGAGCCCCTCACTAACACTCTTCAAGAGAAACCTTGATGAGTGGATGGGAAACAGAAAATTTACCCCGGGGATCACTGCAGTGGCTCTGCTGGACAGTGGTGTAGGGAATTAATGGCTCTGCTGGACAGAGGCACAGGGAACTAATCTAAGGGGGCAGTGAAAGCCAACACATTCTGGCTAGGCTTACAGATGCCCTCAGGCAGATAGCCAAGTACTTACCTATGAACCTATGAACCTATATTTGATTAAATGTATGATAACTGACAGTTTTACCAAACAGCTTTGGCTTTCTCGAAGAGGCATAGGTTGAAACAGTACAGTGGTCACTAAAATGAGGATTGGGAGTCTGGTGGAGTGACAAGCCTATGAACAGAAGTGGATAAGACCTACTCAAATGTGCAATGATTAGATGAATGTAGGCTAAGTGTGGTAGAGAGTGTTATTAGCTGTGTTATTCATAGACTACTGGTCTTTTGGTTCTGGTGGATGTTCAAATCTCCAAAGATGATGGAGTTTGGGCAGTTAATACAAGTTATTATTGCTTCCAGAAAATTGCAATCTGTCATTTTAATGGTTGGGTTTGATTTTATCCAGTGATAATAAAGAGTTTGTGCTGCCTCCAATTGGGCAGGAACAGATGATACAGTTTGTGTCAGTGTCTTTATTATTAGTGCAGTAAGCATTTAAGATAACTTAAATGCTCAAACTGACAAGTAGGAACACACCATCATGAGATATAGCTGCTGGCCAAATACTACAGGAGGGTTGATAAAGAGATCAGATGGCTGAAACAGACAGTTAAACATATTTATGATGCAACCTGCATTAAAGAAAATGAATGGTATCTTTTTAGAGCTTTATATGTAGTATGTACTGGACCAGGTTTAGTTTGACGTCACCAGCCAGTATAAGTAATAGAAGTGAAAGGTTCAAAACAGTCCAAGAAAATGTTGGTATTCATAAGGAAAGGAAAGGAAAGGAAAGGAAAGAAAATGGGAAGGAAAGGAAAGGGAAGGAGAGGAGAAGAAAGGAAAGGAAAGGAAAGAAAATGGGAAGGAAAGGAAAGGGAAGGAGAGGAGAGGAGAAGAAAGGAAAGGAAAGGAAATGAAAGGAAAGGAAAGAAAATGGGAAGGAAAGGAAAGGAAAGGAAAGGAAAGGAAAGGAAAGGAAAGAAAATGGGAAGGAAAGGAAAGGAAAGAAAATGGGAAGGAAAGGAAAGGAAAGGGAAGGAGAAGAAAGGAAAGGAAAGGAAATGGGAAGGAAAGGAAAGAAAATGGGAAGGAAAGGAAAGGGAAGGAGAGGAGAGGAGAAGAAAGGAAAGGAAAGGAAAGGAAAGAAAATGGGAAGGAAAGGAAAGGAAAGGGAAGTAGAGGAGAGGAGAAGAAAGGAAAGGAAAGGAAATGGGAAGGAAAGGAAAGGGAAGGATAGGAGAGGAGAAGAAAGGAAATGGAAGGAAAGGAAAGGGAAGGAAATGAAAGGAAGAAAGGGAAGGAAAGGAAATGGAGACTCTGTAGTGTGATTGTGGTGGTTGGCATGTAGGGAGACAGCAAAAAAGGTCAGGGTAAAGTGTAATCCTTTGACAAATTGTGTGCGTCAGGTTGGGGAGTGGGGGTGTATATAATCTGTAGTTTGTTATGAGATGAGTAGGTGAAATAATATAATGATTACTTCTAGAGTAGGGACCGATAATCCACCTAAGGAAAATGGTGACTAACATAAACCAGCAGCAAGTATTAAATCACATAAAGACTGCAAATCAGGTAATCAGGTCAGATGATAGGAACTAATATCATACAGCCACCTGTAAAAAACACTGACACAGGTGGGGGGCTGTGTACTTGGCAAGGATGAGGCATGTAACAACAGGTATGTTTCTTTAAGAAACTAGCTCACTTAGTTTTTCATAGCACCAATATGGGAATATTATAGTCTGGTTTCCTGTACACTGCTGCTCAATCTGAAAGAACAACTGGAATTTAATTGCTGGAACCTGTATTTTAAAGACTGCCTTCCAGACTATCTGCAAATATACAGAGCTGAGTATATATATATTCTAGCTTATCAGTGGGAGTGGTAAGCAGTAGGTGACTTGTCTACCACATAAGGAGTGGTTCTGGCCAAGAAATTGTAGTTATTGGCCATTTGGGCAATGTCTTCCATCTCTCTCAATTTTCTGATTTGAAAGCCTGCATTTGCACTTGTTTCTGTCTTGTAACTCGTCTAGTGCAGATACAGATTCTTAGTTTTAGCACTTAAATTTGCTTATTCATGCCCAGCACTTGTTCAGAACTTGTAAGCACTAAATAAGCTACTAATTACTATAGCACTCAATCGTCCTCATTACTTAGAGGAAAACAGTTTTTGTACTTACTTTTCTCACTTGCTTAGAGAAAAACAGCTCTTGTACTCACTTTCCTCACTTATCTAGAGAAAAATAGTTTTTTTACTCAGGCATGTCCAAGGGTCAGCTCCCCAGTGTTCTCTCCTGTCTATCTGATGAATCTGGGCATCTTGAGGCAATGTAGAAATTGCCTCATGTACACAGACAACCCTCTCCTCCTACCACCCAACACTACAGCCTGTGAGAGGTGCACTTATCTAGCCAAACTGGAGGTAAAGCTCTCTCCAACCAAGACTGAACTTGACAGTCATGAGAAGAAGGTAAACATTTGCACCACACCACACTCATCACATAGTCTCACTAAATCTACACCACCAAAATCCACACATAGTAACACAAAAACATTTGCAGATGCTCTCAGTAATAATCTGTCTAAGCAACAGAGACCTCCAAAGCAGAAACGCAAGCAACCTCCATCCCCCAACACAACCTAATGACACACAGCCCACAGACTCAGAGTGCCACTCAACCACAGCCAATAAGGCAAAACAACGTACTCAACACACTAGTCATAGGTGACTCTATAGTCAGGCACACTGATGTCCCACTCACCAGGCTAAACAAGGAGAAGGTTACTGTCAGCTGCCTGTCGGATGCCAGAATCCGCCACATAACCCACGCACTCAGGTCACTCCACAACAAGTACAAATATGACTCTGTCATTGTCCATGTTGGTGTGAATGACTTGAGACATACCTCCCTGGACTGAATGAAAAGAGACATGGAAGAGCTCTCTGATCTTGTAGCCCAGGCAGGTATGAACCTAGCCCTGAGTAGCATTCTGCCATCACCCAGAATGATACTGCAGTACAAGGACAAAATGATTGACTTCAACAATTGGCTAAGCTTCTGGTGTCATTCTAAGGGGATCCAGTATCTGTCTGCTTGGGATGACATGATCGACAGACCACAATGCTTTGCCACAGATGGTCTGCACCTGTCACCCCTGGGATTACGGATACTGGCTAAGGCTCTTGCTGCCCCTATAGTGCCTTTTTTAGGCAAGGTTCAAATAAATTCACCATCATAACAGGAACAGGCAAGCAAAAACTGAAGGTAAAGCTACTCAATGCTAGAAGTCTAAATCTCAAAATGCACTCACTCGAGGCACTCCTTAAAATGGAGAACATCAATATCTGTGCAGTGATTGAGACCTGGTTCAAGGGTCCAGAGAGCACCCCTGCACTACCAGGCTATAACTCATGCCACACTTTTTGGCCATGTAATCTGGACCAAAACACCAAAGGTGGAGGTGTGTCCATATTCATTAAGGATATCCACACCTCCAGGCTAGTTGCTCAGCATAATGCATCAGAGGTTATCCAACTGCAACTTACTCTAGGCAAAACTGCAATCCAAATTGTAGCTTGCTACAGATCCCCCACCATGCCACAGGATTCCCACTCCTATTTTCTTGATGTACTGGAAAATATTAGGGTTCAACCAAACACCCTAATAATGGGGGACTTCAACTACCCCACCATTAACTGGGAAAACTACTCATGTACCAACTCTTTAGCTCAACGCTTTCTGGAATTCATAAACTCCAATGCCCTGGATCAACTTATACACACCCCCACCAGAGGCAACAATATCCTAGACCTAGTCATTACCAACATGAGTGACCAGTGTTCCACACCTAAAGTCAACTCCTCGTTGGTTCGATCTGACTATAAGCTAATCACCCTTGATATCCACATCCCATCCCCAACCTCCATTAAGGAAACCACAGTAAAAAAATTCTCCAAAGCCAACTTCATGCTTCTTAAGACAGAAGTGGTGAACTTCATGACACCCATGCAGATGGACAATACAGTTACAACTGCTGAATCCTATACAAATGCACTCTATAAGCACTTACACGAGTGCATGGATCGTGCTATCCCAAACAGAACCAAGACACTATCCTCCAAAAAAGGAAGCCAATCTGGTGGTCCTCTGCCATAAACAAAGTGTACAACAGAAGGAAGAAACTGTTGCAAAAGAGAGTAAAATCCCATGAGTGGAGGAGCTCCCTGGTCAGCCTCAGTACGAAGCTGAGATCCCTTATAAGATCCTCCAAAGCTAGCTACGAAAATAAAATTGCCACTAATTCCAAGGACAATCACAAAGCATTCTTTAGCTATGTCAGGAATCTCGATGGCAACACCTAGATTTGCTCTGAGTTACAACAGAAAGGCAAGAAAATTACAGAACCAACTGATATTGCCAACATCCTGGCAGATAAGTTCAGTGCTAACTTTACCCCCTCTCACCCCCTAAAGGGCCCGTATCTGTACAGGAAGAATGCAGAGTCCCTGTAATCACAACTACACAGGTAAAAGCTGCACTCTCTAAAGCCAAAATCACAGCATCCATGGGACCGGACAACATCCCAGGCTGTATTTTACATGAACTTCAGAATGAACTGGCTCCCCACTTAAGCACCATGTTCAATGATAGCCTCGCATCAGGCTTTGTGCCCACTGAATGGCACACAGCAACAGTTATCCCACTCCACAAAGGGGGAGCCACCACTGATCCCGGGAACTATCGACCTATTAGCCTGAAGAGCCTGGTCTGCAAGGCCATGGAACGTATCATCATGGAACTCATAAACAAAGACATTGGTAACCTCCAAACTCTGGATCCCACTCAGTTCGGGTTTGTGAAAGGCAGATCATGCCTTCTGAACCTGATCGACTTCTTTGAGGCAGTCACCAAAGCCGTAGATGAGGGTAAGGTGGTTCACACAACCTATCTTGACCTCGCCAATGATTTCGACACCATCCCCCATTCTGGAATTATAGCTAAACTCACTAAACTAGGTATAAATCCCTATGTCACAAGATGGGTTGCCAACTGGCTCACTGACAGAACCCACACTGTAAAAGTTGCAGACTCCAAATCTGACCTCAAAGCAGTGACAAGTGGATTACCACAGGGTTCTGTCCTGGGACCTCTCCTGTTTGGTATCTACTTCTCTGAAGTACAGGCTAACACAGAAGACCTCTGGCTAATGAAGTTCACAGATGACTGCAAACTAGGAGCCATAGTCAAGTCCCCAAATGATGTGGACATCCTACAGAAGGACCTCGCTGAGATAGATGCCTGGTGTCAGAGCCATGACCTCAAGCTCAATGTCAAAAATGCAGTGTCATCCCCTTTGGTAAAAACTCTGTACCCATGAACTACCACATAGGCAGCAATCTACTTAACACTGAATGCGTGATAAGAGACCTTGGGACCCAGGTGGACAGTAGTCTCTCCTTTGATAGTCACATCACCACAGTAGTCAGGAAGTCCTTCTACGTGGCACACCTCATCATAAAAGGGTTCTCATCCAGGAAAAAAGAGGTCATTGTTCCCCTCTACTCGACACTCATTAGACCCATTATAGAGTACAATGCCCCTTTTAGAATGTACCTCACAAGACATCTGTAGCAGCTGGAAAGGCCACAGAAGTACCTCACAAAGAAGATTACTGGCCTCAAACAAATGCCCTACACTGACCGCCTCAAAAAAATCCAGCTTTAGTCTGTAGCATATCACCTACTCCAAGGTGATCTCTGCCTAACATATAAAACTATGTCAAACCCAGAGCTGTTGGACATGCTACACCTAAAGAAATCCCAATCCCTCTGAGCTACATGCTCTAGGGACCTAAACCTTGTCACCAAAATAAACAGGACATGCTGGAGGGATAGATTCCTGTCCCAGAGACTTCCCATACTTTGGAACAAGCTACCCATCTATGTCAAGCAAAGTTCTTCATTAGCACTCTTCAAGAAAAATCTTGATGAGTGGATGGGGAATAGGAAATGCACCCCGGGGATCACTTCTGTGTCTCTGCTTGAAAGTGGCACAGAAAAATAACTTTCTTGTGTGGCGTAAGCCAGGGAACCTTGTTGGCTAGGCTTACGTAGGCCCTTGGGCCGATAGCCTAGTACCTACCTATGAACCTATGAACATTACCTCATATCTGCTATTATTTTTAACACCTTGTCCCTAGATGTTACATGATATCTGAAGTAAAGTCAGAACTAAAATAGAACATTTTGCTTTATTCATCTTAAACACGCTACAGCTACAACTTCCATGAAATTACTTTCTTTAGAGTAATTTCTCTGAGAAATCGTGGATTCAAAAATATGGTTAAATCCTCACAGTAACCAGGATGTCTAATAAACATGAAAAGGTACAGTGGGACTCATTTTATATGTCATAAACCGACTGGTTCTTCGTGGAAGTACAAGCACAGGGAATCATTAACCTTTAGACTATTGAAATGAAGAATCAAAGGCTACGTGTATAGTGAGTTACAGGAATGATTAGTATGAGACGGAATTGTTTGTGGCATGCAAAATAAACTTACAATAGGCAAATTGATGCAAGAAGCAGTCTTAATATTAACTGAATATTAACTGAAGCAATCAAATGTCTGCAGAGTCAGCTAAATTATTATAATTCAGTTAAAGGAACGTAAAGGAACTTACTGAAAAAAATTAAAAGTCTGTTTATTTGCATGTGATAACAGAAACAAGAAAATAGGCAAACTACAGGGACAATACCCATGGGAGTGACAGAAAACTTGACAATCATGAAATGTGCTGCTGATAAAGTCTTCAACATGAATTGTATCATCATCTTCTTTCAGCTTTTCCCATTAGGGGTCTCCACAGCAGATCACCTGTTTCCATTTCTTCCTGTCCTCTGCATCTTGCTCTGTCACACCAACCACCTGCATGTCCTCTCTCACCACATCCATAAACCTTATCTTAGGCCTTCCTGTTTTCCTGTTACCTGGTAGCTTCATCCTTAGCATCTTTTTCCCAATATACTCAGCATCCCTCCTCAGCACATGTCCAAACCAACGTAATTGTGCCTCTCTGGCTTTGTCTCCAAACCTTTCAACCTGGGCTGACCCTCTAATATACTTATCCCTAATCCTGTCCACGCTCGTCACACCCAGTGCAAATCTTAACATTTTTAATTCTGCCACATCCAGCTCAAACTCCTGCCTTTTTGTCAATGCCTCTGTCTCCAACCCATATAACATAGCTGGTCTCACTACCCTCTTGTAGACCTTCCCTTTCACTCTTACAGGTACTCGTCTGTCACAAATCACTCCTGACACTCTTCTCCACCCACTCCATCCTGCCTGTACTCTCTTCTTCACCTCTCTTCCACACTCACCATTACTCTGAACTATTGACCCCAAGTATTTAAACTCATCCACCTTCGCCACCTCTACTCCTTGCATCCTCACCATTCCTCTATCCTCCCTCTCATTCACACACATATATTCTGTCATAGTCCTGCTGACCTTCATTCTTCTTCTCTCTAGAGCATATCTCCATCTCTCCAGGGTCTCCTCCACCTGTTCCCTACTCTCACTACAGATCACAATGTCATCTGCAAACATCATAGTCCACGGGGACTCCTGTCTGATCTCGTCAGTCAACCTGTCCATCACCATTGCAAATAAGAAAGGGCTCAGAGCTGATCCTTGATGTAACCCCACCTCCACCTTAAATGCACCTGTCACTCCCACCGCAGACCTCACCGCTGTCACACTACCCTTGTACATATCCTGTACCACTCTTACATACTTTTCTGACACTCCTGACTTCCTCATACAATACCACAACTCCTCTCTAGGCACCCTGTCATATGCTTTCTCTAAGTCTACAAAAACACAATGCAACTCCTTCTGACCTTCTCTGTACTTCTCCATCAACAGTCTCAGAGCAAACATCGCATCTGTAGTGCTCTTTCCCGGCATGAAACCATACTGCTGTTCACTAATCATCACGTCCCTTCTTAACCTAGCTTCCACTACTCTTTCCCATAACTTCATGCTGTGACTGATCAATTTAATCCCTCTGAAGTAACTACAGCTCTGCACATCACCCTTATTCTTAAAAATCAGTACCAAAACACTGTTTCTCCATTCCTCAGGCATCCTATCACTTTCCAAGATTTCATTAAACAATCTGGTTAAAAACTCCACTGCCATTTCACCTAAACACCTCCATGCTTCCACAGGTATGTCATCTGGGCCAACAGCCTATCCATTCTTCATTCTCTTCATAGCTATCCGTACTTCCTCCTTGCTGCTCCATTGTACTTCATGATTCACTATCCCTACATCATTCAACCTTCTCTCCCTCTCATTCTCTTCATTCATCAACCCCTCAAAGCACTCTTTCCATCTCCTCAACCCACTCTCCTCGCTTGTGAATATGTTTCCCTCATTATCCTTTATCACCCTTACCTGCTGCACATCTTTCCTAGCTCGGTCCCTCTGTCTAGCCAATCGGTACAGGTCATTTTCTCCCTCCTTAGTGTCCAACCTTTCATACAACTCTTCATATGCCTTATCCTTAGCATTGTATAATGAAAGAAAATGTGAGGCACTTGCCAGTTCTGTTAAAGTTGTGGCAAAATAAATATTTTAAGGGTGTTAAATCTGGGAAATCTATTTGTAGGCATTATTTGTAGGCTGAGTAAGTGTTGAAAGAGTGAACATTGTCACACAGAATCTAAAATAAAATCATCCCTCAGAAATCTATGTAGAGAAGCTCAAAATAAAAAACCAAAATGTGGCATTTAAACAAGTCATAGGCAGAGTGTAATGCAATATCTAACAATTTTTCATTGGTCATTTTACATTTTTCCCATGACTTATTCCTTTTACCAGGGTATAGCTCTGATGACTTGCAGGCTCAGCTTGGGTTACAGTCTATCTGTCTTCTCTTCTCTTATCCCTTTTGATTTCTATCATCCTGTCTTTAAGACTATTAACTTATACTATAAGATAGACTTAAGAACAAAGAAAAGAAAAAAACTTTCTTTATAGGATACACTGTTGCAGGTTTCCAACAAACACATTAAATAAGACAACTTTTCTTTTTCTCTTTCTTTCTTATAACACTAAAGTCTTCCAAGCTGATAAAATATAATTCTTACCTAACGTATTGTTTTTGTAGAATGGAGCTCTTACTCCCTCCTCTGGTGTATGGGCTCTGCTCTGTTTACATTTGGTCTGCTTCGGCTCACTCCACTACCCTATCCTACTCTCAGTTCTTACCACTCCCTCATCATTTACACCTATACCTTCCCTACCACACCCCCAATAACAATTCTCCAATCACCTCTCACAAATCATTAACTAATTAAATACACCCATCCATTTTTATCTCTCCTCCCTTTTTCCCATACCTCAGCTTGTTAGTATCTTCCCATACCTCAGCTTGCTGGTATCCCAACCACCCCATCTGTCTCTCTCCTCTTTCATTTTTCCACAAGCCCCTCCTAATAAAAATGCTCTACAATCAGCACCTAATATTAATGTTCCAACTTGACCCTTGCCCTGTTCCACTCCTATATAGAATTCTTCATTTCTTTATTAATTGCTATCCATATCTTCTCCTCTGCTTGATAAATATGCTTGGCCTGTGTATAAAAATAAGAACTTAAAAACATTTTCACTGCTTGTATCTTGCTATCCATATCCATAAACAAGAGCTTCCAGTTCCTCAGTTTTTGTATTATCTTTTGTTTAGTCTCTACCCACATATCCTAAGCTGCCATAACAGATCCCCTTTTAACCCATACTCCTAAATACTTAATTTTATCATGTCCCCCAAAATATGGGTATTGCTGACCCAACTCATGTGCATGTGCATAGTTTACAGTTATAGAGTTTTTTATCTTCATTAATTTGTATCCCCAAACAATCTTAAACTGTTCTGAATGTTCCACAACACTGAGATTTCCTTTTCTGGTGTTATCAGGTACAAAATAATTTCATCTGCAAAAAAAGTAAAATTTTCTTGATTACCTTACCAGTTCTATCCTTAAATTTCTGAGACCCTTATTTTCATTGCCAGTGACTTTAAATATAATGTAAATAACAAAGGGGGAAAGAGGACACACCTGCTCGGTTCCTCTGTTCAGAGAGGAACCTTCCTACTTTAATGTTTGCCTCTGATTCCTTATTTATCCTCATAATTAACATTATTATTGTATCAGTGATTGCAAATGCTTCCATCACCCTACTGATAAAATCCCAGCTTACTCTGCTGATTGCTCTCTCTGCATCAAAACCAACCAACAGCGTTATTTTCTTACATTTTTATATTCTGCTTCCCTCTGAATCATCATTGTTCTGTTAATGTTGTCAAATGTTTGCCTCCCCTCCACAAAACCCCATTGATCCATATCTATCAATTTTGGCAACAACTTTGCCATTGTTTTAGATATTATAGACATAACCACTTTATAATTATGGATTAAAATTGAAATGGGTTTATATGAAGTTGGGTCTGATAGGTCTTTACCATCTTTAGATATTACAAGCACCACCGTTTTCTTCCAGGATGTTGGTGCTTCTCCTCCTTTTAAACTAATGTTAAGCAAAACTTTCCACATCTTTATCACATTCTTCCCTCCCAGCTTCCAAACTTTCACAGGAACACCATCTATTCCTGGAGACTCTCCTACAGATTAATTATATGTCACTGTTTTTATCTCCTCTCCTCCTATTTTGACTGAAGAGCCTCATCTACATCTAACCTTGGCATACTTAAGTCTTCTGTAAATATTTGCATTCATGCTTTTTCTTGATTACCACATTTTGTTGCTTCATACAAATTTTTTAAAAAATTCCAAAGCATCTCTAATACTGCAAAAGGATCTCTGTTTTTTGTTTTTTTTTTTTTGATCTTGCTGTCTTGGCAATGTCCCATTTACTTTCTGTTGACTAAATCATTATGCTAAATGTTTTTGTGCTCTGGAGTTATTATCAAAAAACAGTTGCTTAACAGTAATCTCATGCATATTATCCAGATGCTCCCTTATTTACTCTTTAGCAATCTGTTGCTGAGCCTCTTGTTCTGGAGATTCCCTTTATTATGCAATACTTTTACCTTGAAAAAAATTCTTGTTACTTCTTAAACATGTATCTTTTTCTTTTATTTTACCCTATTTTTAAACTCCACTTTCATTTTATCCATTCACTAGTTATACCTTCTGAAGAAATTTCTGTCTTCCTTAATAACTCCCATATAATAATTTCCATTATCCGTTCCTGAAATTCCTCTCTTCTTAACAGGTAGGCGGGGAAGTGCCAGTGTCTCATTTGTACTTCAGTGCCTGCATTTTTATTGTAGTGGTTATAGCACATGATCTGGAATAATTAATGGATATATGTTGAAGCTTTTAATTAAATGCATACATTCCTGTGAAATATAAATTCTGTCTAGTCTAGCCCAGCTATTGTACATTGGGAATATGTACATTCTCTCCAAGTTCCTCCTACTGAATTCATGTCTTACATACCAAATATTTTCATAAATTTCTTCAGAAATCTACCCTCTTTTGCTATATTTTTCCCTTCTAAGTCCCCTTGATACATACATCTCCCCTGTTGTGAATCAAGTTCCAGTCCTCACCTGTAAGTAATATTCCCTGCTGAAACCTGATTATTTTGCCCAAAATTATGTAACCTCCATAACAGCAGTTTTGGGTGGAATATGACTACAGGACAGCATTATTGTCCTCCTTTGACAGTAGTGCCTTACTAACATAAATCTATCATTATTATTATTATATTTTTCCTTTTCTATCACTGTTAGAGTTCATCTAGCAATTAGTACAAGGACTCTCCTTTTCCTTTTTCCTTGATTGTCTGGTGAATATCTATCACAGAATCCTTTCTTTTACAAATTCTCATGTTTACTTCTTTCCAAAATGTTTGCTGTAGCATTTTATTTTTACTCTGCATTTTAATGCAATTCAATATTCTGTGAGGCTATCCACGTTCCATGATAATATGGGTAGTATAGTCATTATGATAAGAAGTTATTATTCACACTTATTATATACACATTTTTTAAATGTCTATTTCCTGCTTTTGTGTTACATGCACCCACTAATGTTTGGCAGGTTGAGTCTTTAGACAGTTGTTTCTTGTCATCTCCATTTGAACCTATATCACTCTTTAGAAAAGGTTTCTGACATAACTGTAGAAGGCCTTATGGTTGTCTTTCACCCTGGGAGGCTATCATAACCTCAAAGTTGGCTTTGCTTGACCTAATTACCCTTCTTAGTTGCCTATTTACTTACATGGGAAAATGTTTATCTTTGTTGGAATTACCCTTGCTGATTTTTGCCATAATTTGTTTTCCTTTTGTTATATATCCTGTTTAATTTGGGATGTCACCAGGGTGTTTTATTTCTGGGGCTAGTCCTTGGCTTACTTCTGATAGGAACAGCAGCCTCTATGCAGCTATTGACATGGTTTTACAGAGTTTCTGAGAGCAATTCAGCATAGGCTGCTGTGTTCTCTGGGTTTGGAGGGCCAATGAATTTTGACAAACCATGACTTAACAGATAATCTGCCTTGGAATAGCTCCTAACTGTTACTGGTTTTAATGGGATTACGGACTTGATTTTGATTTTGAAGTAGATAGTTTTATGGTCAGACCTTACCAGAGAGGATGAGACAGTGGGGGCATGCAGCATTTTCCAATATTTGTGAATACAAGTTCCAGTATGCTGGAACCTCTAGTGGACGTATTCACTATTTGGTCAGTGGTGTTTGCATTTATTAAATCCAACAATCTCTGTGCCTATAGATTTGAGGCCATGTAGGATTCCCGATCTATAGAGGAGTAATTAAAATCTCCCATGAGTAGGGTGTTAGGTTGGATGGTAGGTGTATCCAGTACGTCCAAGTACTGACTGTTCTGAACGGAGATCTCCATACAGCATGGAACAGGAAGATTCCCCTTTTCCACACTGTAGTATGATCTTGGAGTTGATATATATTAAATAGCAGGGGGTGTGGGGGGCTAACAATGTGTTAGTCATTTTTTGTGTTGTGTTGTTGTTTCTTAACAGGTGTTCGAACTTCCAGAAGTCGATTACATGTTCCCGGCCATATGAAAGTTGGCCTTTTGGAATTTCAATCATCAGTAGGGGACCCATATTGAGACACCTCCACCTTTATCCCTTGTCTGTGCAGCTATTGGTCTAAAAGTGTGGAAGGCACTGAAACCTTGCACTGCCAGGGTACTCTCTGTCATTTCAACCATGTTTTTGTAAGTGCACAGATGTCTATATTCTTGAGTGTGAGCAGGGCTTGGAGGAAGTGTAGTTTTTTTTTATTTAGGCTCCTGGGATTGAGCAGTTATTCCTTCAGGTTCACTTGAGTTGATTTTTCTATGTCAGTAGGTTTGTCAATTTGGCATTGCCTAAAAAAGGCACTATGGGGGGTCAATAATGTTTTAGCCAGTACTTGAAAGCCTAGAGGGGGAAGGTGTAGATCATCCTTGGCAAAGCAAAAGGTGTTCTGTTTATCATGTCCTGTCAAGCTGACAAATATTGGATCCCCTTAGAATGACACCAGAAAGACAGCCAGTTGTTGAAATCAATTATTTCTTGTTCATATTGTGGCATATGCTGCCACATACAGTAACTGGATTTTAACAAAACTGGCAGAATTACTGGCTCCTATCTATCAGTTTTTTTTTCACACTGGGAGAGATGAAATTAACCTGTTGATCAGTGTATAGCCAAATTGGAAATCCAGCACTCAGCATGGCTTTTGTCCAGGCCATGGCATTAAACCTGGCTAAATATCCTTCTTGCATGCTGTAAATAAAGCTAGGGACTCCATCAAACTTGTATTTTCAGTATTTCTTGACCTTTCTAAGGCCTTTGACATATTCTGACATAACAAACTTCTTCATCAACTTTCTTCCATTGAGCTATCATCTCACCCTCTTTAACTGTTCACCTGTCACAGCTATTTGTCTAACAGGTAGCAGATAGTAAAATGGCAGGCTTCCATTTCACCTTACTTGCCAATTAACACAGGCATCCCTCAAGGATCCATTCTTGGTACCATACTCTTTAAAGTGTTTATAAATAATCTACATGCTTCTTACTGTCAAAACACACTAATTCAATATGCAAATCATTCCACAATCATCGGTACTTCTGCTAGTCTATCAAACTTTCAGCAAATCACCAATAATAATTCTCTTCTATTGAAACCTGGCTCACTAATGCCCAGCTTTTAATAAATCTTAAAAAGACCAAGCTCCTCCTCTTTACTCCCAAATCTCTCCCAGACAAATCTGAGTTTAAGATTCACTCCTTAAATGACACAGAAATAGAGATAGTTCCCCAGACCAGCCTTTTAGGAGTTACAATAGATAAAAATCTTAAGCCTGACCTACACATATAAAGCAATATCAAAAAAAAAAAATCCAAAAGAAATTTGGCATGCTGTACAGGAGTAAACACTTCCTGAATACATCCATTAAAACTACTTTGGCCACGATTTGCCTGCTACACTCACTCCTATCCAGGGCTCCAGTTCTAACTAGACTTCAAGTTTCACTACAAACAAAACATGAAACCTACTATAACAAGATTGCTAGGTTTGCGACAGGTGCAGCATACTTCTTCCATAACTGCACAGTCCTGCAGCCTCTTAAATGGCCGAAACTTTCCCACCAACTCTTAAGCCTGCGACTTACAACTGCCCTGTCTCATCCACAAACCAGCATCTTACCCTGCTCTTAGCTCCATACTTAACATATACTTCGCTAAAAGATCCCTTCATTCAGAAGATAAACTACACCTTACTTTGCATAAACCTGCCACATCTCCTGGCCATAACCTCTACTCATATTCTGTTGTTAAACCTGGTACTGCTTACCACTCTCCATTAGAACTAACTCTCACTTCCCAACCTTCAAACACTCCTTGAAAGAATTCTTATCCAAATCATGGATGTACTCACGCTGTAACCAGGCCTGACATCTTGTGAGCACATTTCCTCCTGCTCCACTCCCTCCTCTCACGCCTTACTTTTTCAAACCATATATCAGCTCTCACCCTTTGTTTACTTCTACCCCTTTATATGTTCTTCTCTTTCCATCTTATTTTATACTTATCTCTGTCCTTCATATTACTACCACCCCTTTATTTTATACTTCAGCTTTCCCCTCCCTCCCTGCCTCCCACATCCTCCCTGTTAGACCTTTGATACTCTCTTCTTTTCTTCCTTGTGTAATTATTAGCTTTCTGCTCATTTACTTCTTAATTCACCTTATAAATATAAATTTACCCTACTATATCCACGTTACGTATAACAATTTACTCTTACAATATATGTAAAAAAACTCGTGATTTCAAGAAAATTCATTACTTCTGTTTTTTGTTTTTTGTATGCTATTAGGTGCTATTAAGACTTTGTTTTGTGTTAGTATTTATTTTATTTATTTTACATTTGTTTACCGGGATACTCTGACTGGACACGTCCATTTACAGCAGAGGCCCAGGGAGAAAAGCTCCACAGTAATTAACATAAGCAAAAAAAATATTTAAACACTTGATAATAATACAATCATATATACAACATTTTGAGACATAAATACAGTAAAGCATCAATTTGGCAAAAGCATGCAGTTATATAATATTTGAAATACCTTATGAGAAAGATTCTTGAGACTGTAACATATATACATCAAGTAAAATGCGAAAAGAAACAGTCTATGGTGGTATCCGCAGTGAAAGTTAAGTAATACATGGACATAGCCAGGTATTCATTAAGTGAGATTTGAGAGAGTTTTTGAACAGCGCAGTAGTAGAGGCAGATGTCAAAGCAGGAGGGAGGTTATTCCAGGATCTAGCTATGCTATAAGTATGACTTTAAATTGTATGTAACTGGAGCTTTTCTCCCTGGGCCTCCTCTGAAAATAGGCACACCTGGTCCATTCAGACTTTCCTGGTAAACATATCTCAATAAATAAATAAATAAAAGTAGCAATAAGAATGCAGTAAATACAAGCAACAGTGGAACACAAACGTAATAGAAACTGGTTACAGAAAATAAACATACTATGTACTTCATGCTGAGGTGCACATTTTACAAGTGGAAAAATAGATCAGAAAAGTAAAAAGAAAAGACTGAGAAGCAGGATTTGCCTTGGAAGTTTTGGGAGTAACACAGGCATTTAGAGGACAAAACAAGAGATGAGTAATGGTAAATATGCAGCATCCAAGGATACAAAAGGACTGACAAAGGCAAATGTATGATAGTGAGAAAGGAGAAAGAAAAGCTATATACATATTTACTGGAAGCATACATAGTGGAAACTGATAAAATTGTGCTGGAAATGGGATGATGTGTGAGGGAATTAATTTAGTGCAAAGTAATGTCTGTTAAGTGATATGTCCAGTATTCTGGCATTTGCATCTATATTGTTCAAAGAGATGCTGTCTGAGGGGCCTCCGCTAACTGTAGTTAGTATGCTAAGTAAGATATGTAAGATAAAGAGGAAGGGATTGCCACACGTTTGGAGCAAGAACAGAGAAACTAAATTCAAAGCTATCTAGTGTAGTTGATGGGGTTTGAAGAGCCAAATGTACCCTGACTTCTGAGGTTTTAGGCTGGGGAGTTAGCGATAAATTTCATTGTAAGTGAAAATTGGGTATCGTAGTGGAATAATTTGAAGAGTTGTCATCATAATGTGGGGAGAGGGTTCCAGGAAGATGTTGGCATAAACAGCCTTTACAGTGATAAATGTGCTCATGACATCACCAGGTGAAGGGTTAGGCCGTAAAATGAAAAAAAAAATTCTCATTGCCAAGATGCCACTGAAAGCACAAAATACCCTAATGGCTGCCTGAATTATGACCTTCCCCAGGCAGTATAATGTCAGATCATGGAGAGGCCTGATATTTGCCAGACATGGGGGTAAAAATTATACAAAACTGACTGCTTTACACCCCACTCTTGTGTGGTGTCACAGTTAGTATATTTAGATATGTGAGGATGCAGGGGGCTTGCTTCCCCTGTAAAACAAAAATTTGATTCTGTGTTTCTTTTCTGCTGTTAGTGGACTGGTACATGGTGTATTGGATCAGAATGAAAATGTCATAATAGACAAGACAGTTGTCATGACAGCAAATTGAGAGAATCAGAAAAAGCTGAAAACTGAGACAGAAAGGAAATTAGTGAAACAGGTGAACAGATTCAAGTATCTGGGAGGGGTTGTTGAGGAGAAGGGAAGTCTGAGGAGGTCCAGGCTAGACTCAGAGGGGCTGCAGTCAAATGGTACAGAGTACCAGAGGTATTGTGTGACAGAAGAATGCCAAAGAAGCCAAAATTTAATGTGTACAAAACTGGTGCAACCAGTACTACTGTATCAGTGGAGAATTTACCAGAGGAGTGGGCTAGGTGAGCTAAAGCTCCCCCATTAATTTTTCAAGTTTTTTTTTTTAATTAAAAGAAAAATTAATGTCAGTGTTTTTTTTACTTTAAGATAAATAAAGAGCTTACAGCACTGGTGAGATGGAGAGATGTACAAAGTGAACAGATAGAGCAGCCATTCAATCTAATTTTCACAGAACAAGTCCTGTGTTTCTCCAGGTTAATAAAGGTAACCTGCAGTATATAAAAATAAGGTTAGTTGATGAATGATATTATGTTTCGCTGGGGGATTAAAAAGAATCTTGGGACAGGCTACTCAAAGTGAAGATGGTGGTGATTCATGATGGCATTGTAGAGTGGATGATGAATAGAAAGAAGCTGCCCCCTAATAAAAAGATGTGCTCTTTTATTTTCCCTCACCCACTCTGCTAAGTCGTCATGAGTCACTGCTATCTTCACTTTGAATAGCCTGTCCCAGGATTTATCTTGATCCTCCAATTGTTCACCCAACTAATTTTCTTTTTATATACTGCAGGTTACTGCCGTTAACCTGGGGCAACACAGGATTTGCTTTGTGAAAATTACACTGAACGGCTGCTCTAGGTGTTCACTTAGTACATGCTTCTCAAGAGCTTTTCTAGTGATGCTGGTGGGATAGGTGTTCATGGACTTTTTTTTTGCAGGAATAGTTTTTTGCAGTATAGCAGGACACCTCATTAACCCATTAAAAGTGAACTGTCCATAGCAGCTATGAATATTTTCTACTTCATTACAGCTATAAATCATTTTTTCATGTAATTTATTCAGATATTTTAAAAATGTTTCTGCAAACTAATAGCTCTCAGCTGTACTGCTTTTTTTTTTTCTTTTGTCTTTCCCAGTTAGGGATTGCCACAGCAGAACTCCGGTCTGCTAATGATTGGCAGTGGATTTTTATGGTGGCAAGTTGCCAGCCCGACACCCAGCCTTCAGAGAAGGCACGCACATTCATGAACGCACCTACCTGCATGTCTTTAGATGTCTCTCAACCATGGGGAGGACATGCAGACTCCACACAGAAGGCACTGCAGCCGAGAATCAAAAGGGAGAACCTCTAGCTGTAAAGCGACATCACTGACCACTGTACCACCATGGCCAGCTCTCAACATTCTGCAGAATGTGGCTGAAGATGTGATCAAACAGACCTGACATTCAGTAGTGCTATGTTCAGAAACTAGTCTGATTTCACTAGCTTTTTCATCCTTAAATGCAAGTCATTGAATTTTGACTCTGTCTTTCTAGTTCAGTAACTGAAGCTGTTGTCACAACACTTTGTCATGTTGAACAGGAGCTCACAAAGGGAGGTGTCTTTGCCAAGGATACAGTCGTCAGTCCTTCCATACAACAAAAGGATTTTCACTGAGCTGAGAGGCTACCATGAGGCAAGTGAATAAAGTACACTGTGCATTGCTATTATAGCTGTGCCATATCATATACCTCACAACCTCATAGAGCAAGAAATCTGCACAAAGTCAAAATTAATGGGGGACAAAGTACCAAAAGCAGGAACAAATGTTAAATATTGCTCTTATAAACTTAGAATGTCGCTAGAATATAAAGTCTGAAACTCAAATGTCTGCCATTATTTAGTAACTTCACTCAGTCCTCAATGATTTGCTAAGAAGTCACAGATTTTATGAGGAGCAGACCAAAATATGGAGCAAAAATCTGAACATTCTGCGAAAATCTAGGCAGTTAACAGCTTGTGAACAGGATGAAATTTGCCTAACTTGTTTATAAGGCAGATGTAGGGGATTAATTTTGTGATTCCTTTAGTATGATAAAAAGGTTCACTTGAGTATCTTTCTTCAAAAACAAGGTAGTATTTCATGGTGACACTTCTTCAAGTTCCTCTGCCAGCTTTAGTTTTGTTGCAATAACAGCCATCTAGATTAAAATGTTAGTCTTGAGACACAAGCATTGACAAATTATTGTTAGAAGCCTTGTTTATAATTAGAAAGACAGGTTTCCTTGTCCAAGGTATTTGTTACAAAAAATTTTAACAGTTAATGTGTGATAGACCCTTCCAATGTAGAACAGCACCAGGGAACACAATTCATATTTTTTTAAGATTAAAAAAAAAATAGTCAAAAAAATGATTCGTATAATGAGGTACATTTGAGAGTTATGCTAGGGTTTGTTTTTTTCTTTGCTATTTTTTAATCTGACTGGAATTGATATTTTGAAGGTGAGTTCAACATTTAGCAGAATGGTTCACAGCCTAACAACACTAGCCAGAGACAAGTGTAGAGATGTAGAACTATCCTGTACTCCCTCAGCATGACACAACCAGCAGGGCGAGTGTCAGTCGGCAGCTGCAACAGCTGGCTTTCTGGGTAGATGGTGCTGATGCAGCATGTAAACTAACATATTATCTAATAAACTCAAAGCCACAAGCATTAGTATGCATTTTCCTTTATTAAAATGTAAGTGCTTTTGTCTCCCTTGTATATCTTACAAAAAGAGAGAAAAGCAAGAAAATGCAGATGTTCAGAGTTAAGGGATGAGTACTGTTGTCATGGTTAGTATTGCTGCCTCACACTAGTTGTTTTTGGTTTTAGTTTTCTGAAGAACTGCTTTCTTTGTGAAGTCTACATGCCTTCTGTATGTTTATATGGGTGTTTGTTGAGAGCTTTAGGTTCCTCCCACCTCCCAAGAATATGCTCTGGAATTTCTAGCTAACTTTTTTAATATAAATGTAATGGTATTGTGGAGAAGACGTATGTCTTTGTGCCATAAGTACAATATACAAGATGCTGTTTCCATGAACACCCCCAACAATTGCTTCTGGTGCATTCCTCCATCTCCAGGTCCTCAAAGTCAACTACCCCCCCCCTCCAACTTGATCTGATATTTCAGAAAATAGAAGAGAAAGAGGCATCCCTGTGCAACATCAGCCTCTTTCCTTGAAGAATACGCAAAGCCCATACTATGGACAGTAAAGTCATTTTTTTAATCTGTTTGTCTAGTGGCAGTGTACTGTTTAGGAGTATCGAGTTAGAATACATTACTGTGGTCATTTTTTTTCCATTTACTTTCTTCTGAATGAAACATCACACATGCATACAGTTGGCTATTCTATGAGGGTAAGGGTAGGTAGGAATGCTCTGTTATATGTCAGTTGGCATTAGATTGAAATATGTTGTTGTGACCATTCATTCATTTTTGTCCCAGTCAGTCATTAGAGGAATATACAGAAACTGGCTTAATTTGGGTGGAAGTGAGTGAGGAGACATGTTGTATATATGTATGAAAGCAAAAACTGGAAATATCTGACTGTGTTCATACCACTCAGCTGTCCAGATTTTCACTGCACAGAATGCCCAGTTTTTGTCCTCATATTTTTGGTCTATTATTCATAAAATTGTGATTTTCTGTCAAATTGTTAGCAAATCATTGAGGATTGCAGTCAGAAAATGATGACAGACATTTAAAGTTTTAGGCTTCATATCTTTTAGAAAATTCATGCTAATGCAAAATTTAGCGTTATATCAACTTTCTAAGTTTGTAAGAGCAATATTTAAACATTGCCCTATTTTTGGGCCTTTGTCCCCCCATTATTTATGGCTTTGTCCAGATTTCTTGTTCTAAGTGGTTGAGAAGTATGACTGTGTCCATTCATTATTTCACTTTCTAACATAAGAAAGGTGCATAGAAAGTGATCATCTTTTGTGGTGGGGATCAGGGAAGCAGACACTATTATGTAAACAAGCATACCAGGACCAGGACAAAATCCAAAATAAACAATATACTAAGTGAAAAGACGTCCACTAGGCTGAAGTTAGGATAAAACACAGTTTAATCAGAACTATAAAACAATAAAACAGTACAAATAGGTAAGCACTTTCGCTGGGCTACTGCTTCCTCAGACCATAAAAAACATACACTCTGTTAGAACTCTTTTAAACATTTTTCCTACCAATCAAAGACAAAAATAAAATCACATGGCTTGCCTTAATATGACGACGATCCACTTTGTTGACCAAGGTGTGTCAACAGACATCTGGTAGTTTCAATATGGTAACCATTTGAAATGTTTGGACTTGCTAGACTGAGTCCAAAAACATGGAGAATTAATGGTGGAATAATATACATATGCTAAGTCCTAGACTGACATTTTCCGGAATATTCCATTTTCTCTGAGGTATGGTGATCTCAGTGTTGGTATGAGTATTGAGTATTACATACATACATAACTATATATATATATATATATATATATATATATATATATATAAATAAATAAATATAAGATTAGAGGAGTGGGGGCTTGTCCCCAAAATCAAGGTGCAATGGGCTTGCCCGCTGCAGAAAAGAAGTTTAAAGAAGAGATTTGCTCTTCTCCTGAATTCTCTGTCTTTTTTGTTTGTTTGTTGGCACTCAGTGTTATAAGTGACAACATTTCAATAGGGAACCTCTCTCTCTCTCTCTCTCTCTATATATATATGGGTCTACTTCATTTGATCGACAGACCATTTGATCAAAACTCATTTGGTCGAAATTTCATTTGATCAAAAACCAGTATTCAAGGCATAAAACTGGGATATGTCCCCCCTCCCCAATGTCGTGCGGCTCTGGAGTTGATATATATAGTTTGGCGGGTGTGGGGGGCACAGCCCCCCACAATGGGGGTGTGGGGGCAAAGCCCCCCAGGTAGTTTCCTTTAAAATAAGAAAATAAAACAAAAATTACACATTTTAAACAAAAATAGGTGGGGGGCTGTGCCCCCCACCCCCCCAACTATATATATACCAACTCTAGGGTTGCACAACATTGGGCAGGGGGACAAATCCCAGTTAATTGCCTTGAATACTGGTTTTTGATCAAATGAATATAGATATATAAACATTACTTGGGCCCACTTAATATGGCTTTCAGCCGTTCTTGTTGTGTTGTAATAATGTATATTTGCATGCATCTTGGCATGTACTTGCTACTTGATTGCTATTTGTCTTTGTGCCATTCCTCACCTCAGCCACTCTATTTCCAACTGAGCCAGTCATTTCTACAGGCAGGTTTATTAAATAATTGCAGCTTCAGCCATGAGATTTTTGGCAATTAATTGTTAATGACCTTCAGGCCACATCTGGCACCTCAGCATCTCCACAGTGGCCTTTAAATGACCAGGGAAGGCATGTTTCTGTATCCCAGGGATGGATCTAGATTCTTAGGTTTTGATTTGTGTGACTATAACTGTTTTTTTGGGTTTGCTTCTATTTTGGTTGTGTATGGTGTTTTAAGTTTCATGTTCTTCCTTCTTACTGTGCATATCGATTAGTTATGGTGATCAGTGGTACGAGCAGCCTGATGACAAGTATTTGATAATGCAGGCAGAATGAAGATCAATGATTGGTGATGGAGGTAGAGTATTGATGAATACTAATGCATATATTCTGGCTCAGATATATGCTTTTATCATACACCTTTTATCTGTGTCAGTTGTAAGATAGCCACGTATGGAGTGATAAAAGTACAGATATGGTACACTGTGCAGCTAAATGTTTATTTATACAGTTGGTGCATAATCAGAAACTATCTATGATCTTGGTGTATCAGCAACAGTTTACTTACAATCGTGGTGTGTAATCAAAGCTACTAAGGTTCCAGTAAAGCCGCCATATTTATGCTACTCACAAAAGTGAAAGTTTAATACTACTCTGCACACATACACACACACCCATGCACGCACTCACACACACACACACACACACACACACACACACACACACACACACACACACACACAAAGGTAATGGCAACCTCCAAAATATTTTAACCCACCTAAAATAACCTTCAAATACAAACTTACATTTGTGTAATTTAAAATGCTAAAAAAAGAACTGAAGCAGATTGCATTTTCAATCACTATAGTGTTAAACAAATACATAAATGTAACTTTACACATTGCACACACAGAGTCAGTACCTCCAAACTAAAACACATTTCACATCAATCTATTTCCTAGACATGACCATTTTTCTTATTAGAACAAATAAAATAAAATAAAATAAAATAATAAAAAATTCACAAGTATCCAGTCAGAGAATGGTGTTATACTAGCAAAAATGAACTGAATTCTATTTCAGCTAACTAATGCCATAACTAAACTATAAAGCTTATAATTCCTAGCATAAACCATGCTAGACTATTAAAATATAATGAATAAATGAACTGTCACTTAAAAAAAGTTATTTAAATTTACCTCATGAACTCCAGAAAAAAAAACATCCATGAGACTGTTATATTCATCAAAACCTAGTTCAGCAAATTAAATCTTCATTAAGTTGAAACTTAACCCACTATAGTCAGTCAGAAACACTTTCCAAACATTAAAAAGACACTGAAAAAATGGGTAAATGGAATACGTGGAGGTCTGGTTTGTGTGATACATACATGACATATCTAGTACTATAGGATTAAAGAACTTGTGTAACAATCCATCATGAAACTCAAACACTAAAAATATAGTATGTGGTATTTCAAGTGTCACGCACCACACTTCCATGTATTTTATATATATATATATATATATATATATATATATATATATATATATATATATATATATCAAAACTTCAAACTTACTGAGTTGTACTAAGTTGTAAAAAATATACTCAGAGGCAAAACTGATGTTTAGCTCTTTCATACCTTTATTGATGAAGGTTCTTCATCATATATACAGAGAGAGAGAGAGAGATATGATGTACCTTCAGTTGTCGGCTAACATGAATGTTGACATCCTAAAGGTAAATCACTATGTGTTGAAAATGGAAATGCTGGCATCCTACTATACATGTGCCGAGGAAGAACCTTGGCACATGCAATATACTAAGTCTGAGATTGTACAATCCTGGGAAAGGGAACATTCCCCTACCTAAAGACTGTTGATACGCACACAGTCATCTGTATAGTTCACCAAATGCGACCAATTAAGCAGACTTCGACCAAGCTAACAGAGCTTATATATATATGGGTCCCCTTCATATGATCGAACTTTCAAAAGTTCGACTTTCATATGGCCGAGACCACATCATCAAACTTTTGAAAGTTCCTAATGGAGATCTCCATACAGCGTGGAACGGGAAGATTTCCCTTTTCTGCACTGTAGTGCGATCTTGGAGTTGGTATATATAAATAGCAGGGGGTGGGGGGTGCAGTGGAGCTTGTCCCTCTGCTAAAACCATTCAGGCAATGTTTTTCTTATTTTGAACTTTTTTATTAGATGTTCAAACTTTCAAAAGTTCGGTCATATGGTCTTGGCCATATGAAAGTCAAACTTTTGAAAGTTCGACCATCTGAAGTAGACCCATACACACACATGCACACATACATATATATATATATATATATATAGATGTATAAAAAATTAGCAAGGGGTGTGGAGGATTGCACCCCACATGCAACGTTAGCAATATCAATATTTGGGTTTGTCATAGTAGACCCAGAACAATACATATACTTATATATATTGAATAGCATTCCTCCTCAGCTGGTTTATATGATTTTGAAAATATAATATTTTCCCAACACACCATGTCTGTTGTTTTTCATAAATCACATAAAGCAATAGGTATTTTTGAAGCTATGATGATACCTAGGGTCTTTGTCACCACTAAAATACAATTTGACAATATAGAGTTTAACCTACGGTGAACTTTTGGTATTCCATGTAGTTAAATTAGCCATTATCTGTGTGTTTTAAGGATGTGATGCAAATATTAAAAAAATAAAACTGCGCTATGGCTCTGTAGTGACATTTACTTTGCTAACCTAAACTGCTTTTATTTAAATGTCCATTTTTTATTTCTGTAACTGAGACTTGATGCAGTATATTAAATATCTAGATTATCTTTCTACATAGAAAATTAAAGTGAAAATTTGAATTTAAAAATCTCAGTTGTTTTCAGAGAGTTATCCCGAAATTCCCACCACACCCATGCAATCATATAACAAACATTGCGGTCATTGCACCCTGGGATTTAAAAAAAAAAGATGAATTTCTAGATCTTTATTTACTGACTACAGCATTCAATTGTGTGAGCTAATTACTTAATGGGGGATTCATATTGGCTTATCAGATACTCAAAAGAGCAAACGCTCTTTGATCAACAGCTAATAGACAAAACCACAAAAAGTCGAATGGCTGGAACAAAATTTTTTCCCCAGGGAAAAAAAATATCTGTCTCCCCCCCCAACCCCCCCCCCAAAAAAACAAAAAAACAAATCCACAAACAAAATAAAGTGGGACGGCTTCACCCACCACACCCCCCCACTTAAATACACCAACTCCAAGATCGCACCACAGTGGAGGAAAATGCAAAGTCCCGACAATGGCCCAGCGATTTTTTTCCCTGGGGGATAAAACCCGCTGTTCCAGCCATTCAACTTTTTGTGGTTTTGTCTATTAGCTGTTGATCAAAGAGCGTTCGCTCTTTTGAGTGTTCAACAAGCTAATTGGAGCACACTTAATGGTACATTAGCAAGTCCTAGCTGAATATCATCATCTGTGATACCCTGTCCTAAGAAATATCTATCCATCAATGTGAAAGTAGCAGTTGTAAACTCATTGATATGGATACATATGATGCTAAAAGGAAAATGATTAGAAGACCTACATAAGGCGACAGCGTTTAACATTCCTGTGTATGGTGTTGCTCCCATGCATTGGTAAATGAGGCCAATGCGGTCCTGGACAGCTCCCCGAAGAACATCTTCATCCAATCGCATGAGGAAGAATACTAAAAACAGCCCAAATATTAGATTTTGGGAAAGGCGCATTGCAATGCCGATCCTGTTTCTGGACAGATTTCTTACTGTTCTCCTATATAAAAGAAAGCAGTATTAATAAACCATAATGAAAACAATAATATAATTGTAGAAACAAAAATATCAACTATTCTTAAAAGCATTAACTAGAAGGTGAGATCTAGTTTCTTAATGACTTCATACTTTTTAATCAACAGCATTATATAAATTGTAAAATATTCACATATTATCAGAAATACTGCACAAATAATGTAATATGGAATATCACACACACACACACACACACACACACACACACACACACACACACACACACACACACACACACACACACACAGTTTTCTTTTTACCATTTACCACATTACCTAAAGAAAAGTAATTACCTGCCTGGAGTAAGGAATGCACTGTTAAACTAGAAAACTAAAGACAAATGAAAAGAGAATTATACCCTTAATGTTAAGTGACATATTTTTTTCAAATTTGTTTAGTTCCCAATAACGTTCTCTGGGTTCATGAATAAACTTCTCTGTTTTTTGCATTTGACTTGCAATAGGTTTTTAAACTGTTTTTAAAAAAACTCAGAGACTTCTGCAGCAGTGCTAGGTAAGACTGCCTTAAAGCACTGTCACTGTATTCTGTATCCTACAAACTGCTGAGAGGGGACTTGTGCCTGGCTTATAAGGCATCCTATGACTGCACATCCCAAAGTCAAATGGTATCAGAAATACTCTAAGCATTTTCTGCAATGTAAACAGAATGGTTTGGAGAGACAGGTACCTCATTCAGAGATAACTACTTTTCTAGAACAGACCCCCTATCTACATAAAGCAAAGCTCATCCCCGACCCTATTCAAGTGTGATCTAAATATATAGATGGGAACGAGGAAGTTTATTTCTGGACTGTCACCTATGCTACTTATGGATAGATGCAGTGCCTAAATGCTATTTCCTACATTATGACCCCTATCAATAGTCAGTGGTATTACCCTACACATAATGACTATCTAATCCAGATTTAATCACTGTCCTATGGGTAGCATATACATATATACCTTGAGACTGGGTAAGTGAAAGTTGAACTAATGGGATAATCAACTAGATTAAAATGGCCTGCAAGGGGAGCTAGCATAGTATTTATCTATAAACCTATGAGAGACTTTTTTAGCCCAGTACAAAATCATATACATAAAGTGGATATAAAAAGTTTACACACCCCTGCTAAAATGCCAGGTTTTTGTGATATAAAGAAATGAGACCACAATAAATCATTTCAAAACTTTTCCCACCTTTAATGTGACCTACAACCTGTATGATTCAATTGAAAAACAAACAAATCTGTTAGGGGAAAAATATAAAAAATAAACAATGTACAATAAGCTGGTTGCACACCTTTAAACTAATACTTTGTTGAAGCCCCTTTTGATTTAATTACAGCATTCAGTCTTCTTGGGTACACACCTGCCATCAGTTAAAGAGACTCTGATTAACCCCAAATAAATTCCAGCTGTCCTAGTAGGATTTTCCTGACAATTACTCAGTTGCCTGCTACAGCAAAAGCCATAGTTCACAGAGAGCTTACAAAGCATCAAAGGGATCTCATTGTTGAAAGGTATGTCAGGAGAAGGGTAAAAAAAAAAAATTCCACAGCATTGGCTATACTATGTAACACAGTGAAGGAAGTTATCAAAAAGTGGAGAAAATATGGGACAACAGTGACTTTGCAAAGAACTAGACTTACCTCCAAAATTGATGAAAAGACAAGACAAAAACTGGACAGGGAGGCTGCCAAGAGACCTACAGCAACACTGAAGGAGCTGCAGGAATTTCTGGCAAGTACTGGCTGTATACTACGTGACAACAATCTCCTGTATTCTCTATATGTCTGGACTATGGGGTGGGGTTGCAAGACAGAAGCCTTTTCTTACACAGAAAAACATACAGGCCTGGCTACATTTTGCAAAACAATACATCAAGCCTCCTAAAAGCATGTGGGAAAATGTGCTATGGTCCAATGAGACCAAGCTTGAACTTTTTGGCCTCAATTCCAAAAGGTATGTTTGGCGCAAAAACAACACTTCGCATCACCAAAAGAACACCATCCCCATGGTGAAGCATGGTGGTGGAAGTATCATGCTTTGGTGTAGCCTTTCTTCAGCTGGAACTGGGGCTTTAGTCAAGGTGGAGGGAATTATGAACAGCTCCAAATACCAGTCATTTTTGGCCCAAAACCTTCAGGCATCTGCTAGAAAGCTGAAGATGAAGAGGAATTTCACCTTTCAGCATGACAATGACCCCGAGCATACAAGCAAATCAACAAAAGAATGGCTTCACCAGAAGAAAATTAAAGTTTTGGAGTGGGCCAGCAAGAGCCTAAACCTAAATCCAATAGACAATCTGTTGGGTGATCTGAAGAGGGCTGTGCACAAGAGATGCCCTTGCAATTTGACCGATTTGGATCGCTTTTGCAAGGAAGAGTGGGCAAATGTCGCCAAGTCAAGATATGCCATGCTGATAGACTCCTACCCAAAAGGACTGAATGCTGTAATTAAATCAACAGGTGCTTCAACAAAGTATTAGTTTAAGGGTGTGCAGACACAACAAAGTATTAGTTTAAGGGTGTGCACACTTATGCAACCAGTGTATTGTACGTTTTTTTTATTTTTTATATTTTTTCCCCTAACAGATTTGTTTGATTTTCAATTGAATTGTACAGGCTACAGATCACATTAAAGGTGGGAAAAGTTTTGAAATGATTTACTGAGGTCTCATTTTTTATATCACAAAAATCTGGCATTTTAACAGGGGTGTGTAAACTTTTTATATCCAGTATAGGTATCATCATGTGCTGACACTTGGAATCCGCAATAGAATTTTGCTGTTGTATAATAAGAAATAATATTAAACATATGGGAAATATGGGAAAAGTTAATTGGGCATGGTTTCTGAGTCCTTATAGGCCATGCATTAATACTCTGGAGTTCTTTATTTGCCTCAGTGTCATTTAGCATTTCTGTAAGAAACCTGTCAGGTTGCATCTTTACCTGGATCTGCCACTTCACAAATAGATTAAATCAGGGCTAACAGAAGAGAAGGATGAAAGGAAAATACACTTTTATGTAGAGTTTAACATTAACAAGTACTAGATATTTTATTGAAATCCTGCAATGCATGCTTTGTTCATGACATGAAGGATATGGTACCAGTATCACCAGTAAAGAAAGGTTTCTGTTGATATTAATATGAAGCAACATAAACTATTAGCAGTAACAGATCATAGAAGCATGGAGTATATATGTCCAGGTTCAGGCACCGATGTGTAGGACACCAGTTACAGCCTGCCTGGAATTTGTTTTATTTTGAAATTCTGGAAAAGAAAATACAGTTAATTTAGCTATGTAATTATCTGTTTATCTGTTTATTCTTTTTTAACTGGGTCCTCTAAAAACGAGCGCATGTTTTGAAGGAATGAGTCATTATCAAACAATTTTCCTTCCAGTATCTTTCTGTTTGTGGCTAACCAGTGTTCAGGTTTGAATATTTCTACTATAAAATTGTGTCCATGCTTGCTAAATGACTGTCTGTGAAAATATTTATTGTATCTTAACAGGAATAACTAAGTTGGACCATTTTGGAGTGTACTTCTACAGCACTTGAAACCTTTTCCTCTGCTATAAAAGTTTGTCACTCTTACAACACATCATTTCACCATCCTGGATGTCCTGCGACCATAATGTAGTTCTCTCCTATAGGTCCCATGTTAATGCTATCAGTATGGTAATCACAGTACAGAACCACTGGGTACTCTTCAGAAACTCCATACGATACAGTCTCAGACAGCAAGTCCTGTTATCACTTATCAGACATACTTACATTTCTTTTATAACACAAAAACTGGCATAGGCCGACTGATAGATTTTGCTTACATGGCAACTTATTCCAATGCAGCTGTAAGTAAAATTCGTACTTTTAAGGGTTCAAAGTCTTAAAATGTTTCAGTTATTTTTTCCTTTCCTTTTCACATTAATTTCTGTCTGTATTAATTAGGTCAGCCTAAACCCTTGTAAGTCACTGCATTCATTCCCTCTCATAATCTCTCTCTTGTTTTCTCAATCCCTCTCTTCTCTGTCCCCCTCACCTTTTCTCCTGCAGCACCTTAATCTCTTCTGCCATGTATTGCTGTATCTTCTTTTCCTTTTTGTAAATTTTATTTTTATATTTCAGGTTATCTCTGAAGAAGACTACAATCCAACAATGCTAATTCTAACCTTGATTTTCTACTCACCAAATGCAGCCATGCCCTAGTTTGCCATGTTGTAGGTTTTACAGTGAACGAGTATGTTGGTGTTTATGTTGCTACATTTGCTTTGTCTCACTATACGCCACATTGCATTACACTTTTAGTCTGCTAACAGATCAGCAGCATGTCTTCAGAAGGGCATAGCATGTGAACTGCCTTTCTGTCATTGTTTGATTTTCTACTACGTGCAATGGGCAGTGGAGTGGTAATCAGAGTTGTCTTTCTTGACTTAACCAAAACATTTGATGTAGTTTCATCATAGTTCAACTTCTTAGTGAATTGAAAATCTATATAATGGTCAATAATCAACTGGAATGTTTCAAAGCAACTGAGGGAATAATGCTTTCAGTGTTGCTGTAAATCATCTCTCATTTGTATGCTCAGTCAATGATAAAAGATCCATGTTTTTTACTTTTGCAACCAGACTTGATCCAAAATTGTAAATACTTGGATTATCTACTTCTATGTCAAATGGAATTGAAAAATTAAGTCTAAAAATCTCAAATATTTTTTTTTTCAGATAGATATCTCCAAATTCCCATCACACATATATTCATTTAAAAAAACATGTTCCTCATGGCTCTGTGTTAAAACCCTCAGCTCTTTAGACTATTCATAAACACTCTACGCAACATCATTAATGATGCGCACTGATCACATGATCTTCCACGCATTCTGTTAGGACTGCACAGAACTGAAACCTCATTATACAATCCACTACACTTTGTTAGCTAACTGTTATATAAGCTAGGCTCAAACATTAATTTCACTAAAACAAAGGTGATGCTGTTTAGCACTTATAAATGCTGACAAGGATCAGGAATAAATTGACCTGAAATGTTTCAGGATGGATTCAGACAGAATTGCAGGAGTCCTACAATTACTTAGGAGGTGTAGATGGATACTTAAATACTCTCTGCAAGCTAGCAAAATTATTTATAAGGCTGTGGTTGTTTTAGCATTTTCCAAATAGATATCCAGCCTTATCTCAGATGATGCCGGAGAATTCCTAGTCAAAGTGGTGATGGTGCTTCCACTTTAGTACATGTTATCAGCTTGTATGAGTATTGTAAAAGCTACTAAGTGAACAATGGATGTCTCAGAACAAAATATGCCATTTCAAGACTGGTTCCCCTTGCAGAGAGTATAACTGTACTACATTTAGGAAATAAGTTGCATTCTTTATTTTATAGTCAAATTTCAGATCTCTTCATTACATTGAAAGTTGTAAATATGGACAGTTGTAGGTCATGTGTTAGAATTAATATTCTAAAAATCATCTGATAAAAAACTAACATGTAGTTCTGTTGAGGAGAAAGTTTTTGTCTCACTCCAAGTACTGCAGAACACCTCCAGGGCCTTTTTACTATTAGAGCCAAATCTTGGAATGCACCATCCTGTTAAAAATTAAAACTCTGCTTTCTGATGAAATCATCACAAAAACATTAAAAATACCATCTCAGAAGAAGCTATATCTAAATGTGTGGGCTGAATAATGTAGTCATATAGCTTCATATTTTCATAGGTCAATACTAGGTTTCTAATCCATGAAGATCTTCAGCAACCTAGCCATAAATTCCCATGAAATTTTTAGCCCTTATATTTTAAGCGTGAATAACCAGAGATGAGAAGATCATGTACAGGTTTCCCCCTGTCCATAGGGCACAAGGGTGCTAAACCACAGATGACTTTTCAGTTATCTATCCATTTGTCCAGATTACATTTGAATAGTGTAAGAGAAGTACTTTGCTTTATGTGGAGAGGAAGATGATACCAAAGAAATAGTATTCTTTGTGATGCATACCTATCTCTCCAACATGTTCTATTTATATTGCAAAAGAGATTTAGATCTCTTGAGTGTGGTGTTTATGGCCCATTGAACTTGCAAATATGCAGCAGAGCTGACAGTTGAGGCAAAGATTGAGCCTGTATGACACTGAGAAAAGGAAGAAGGACTTGAGATGGTCTGCATAATTTTTTATGGTTTAAGCCCTTGTTTTTCCTAATAAGAAACCATTGTGGGCATCTGTATTATGTCAAATGTTTGGACATGTGTATACTAAAGGAAGCATTATAATCAATGATTGGTCTGATTATAGCAGAATGATTGCATCCCTGAACGTGGATGCCATACCCTTAGAAATAAGCACTACAATAAAAATCACTTTCTTATAACAGTAGATATGTGTGATCAATGGACAGTTTGTTATCTACATAGACAATGTGCCTAAATGCCAGATCAGTTTTCAGTGGTGTGTTGTCAATGTAATAGTTACAATGGACTTCTTGCATGTTGAAGGATATTATTATACATTTCTTGGGACTGAGTTTTAGTCCATGGTTTTGACACTAGATATTGGTTTGGGAAAGGCATGGTCAGCTGTAAACCCTTAACAGTAGCTTTGAACTCCAAGAAGTAAATGCCAAAGGGGAGTGGCCAAAGGGCTGAACCTTGGGGTACACCACTAGTGTCAGACCTTTTGGAGGAGGTAGAGCAGCCCAATATTATTTTCTGGATTCTAATCTGTGATCCAGTTTCCTTCTTTATATTTAGCTAGGATAGTGTATCAATGATACCCAAATGTGAGATGGTGTTGAACACATTTACAAGGTTTAGATATGCAGTATGTACTGATTTGCCCTCATCCATTGCTTCAGTGATCTTCCAAAGAAGTGGTCCAGGTTAAGTAGGCAGGATCTCCAAACTGGCTTGGGTCAAGAGTTTGCAGGTTACCTATATCCTTATTTGTTAATCTCACACACAATGCTCCTATCCATTGTTTTACACATGTGGCTGGTCAGATTTATGGAGCTGTTATTTCCTGTATTTGTTTAGGCCCTATCTTTCTGCAAGGGGATAACAGTTGCTGTCCTCCATTCATCTGGCATAGAGCCTGTTTGATGGCTGACATTGAATAGCCTCTGTAGTGGGTCTGACATGTCCTATTTCAGCCTAGCTAGTTAGCAGCCTGGTGTGTTATCCAGCCCTAAAGAAACAGTGTTCTTTGCCATTGATGGTGCATGAGGATTTGTTCATGGAAATTTTGGGGGTGTAGTTGAAGGTATAAGATTTGGGAATGTATGAGAGGAGGGGTGAAATTAGAGCCAAATTTATCTGCCAGAAGATTGGCTTTGTCCTCTGAGTCTGATTATGTGCATTGTTTCTAAGGTTTATAGCATAGTTAAAAAAAGACTTTGTGGTTGCCCTTTTCTTGGGTGGAAAATTTTACGTCATTGTCTGGCTTTATTTGACTTGATGAATGATACATGATTTGGGATGCATAGCTAGACTTAAAAAAGACCATGTGTTTGTTAACTTAGTACACACCTATGACCCTGTGAACCTATGAGTGTTCAGAGTTCCCTGCTAAGGTTAGCAAAAGCTTTTTTTTTTGTATTTTGAAAGCTAAAAAAATATTTTTACCTGCAATGAGTTTTTTTCTTATTATAGAGCCTGTTTTATTTAGATTCCACTATAAGGTTTTATTTTTGAATTATAGGTTCATATATTTATAAGTTATTACTAGCCAATCTTACCCAAAATTTACCAAAATAATGCTGACGTGCCAGTACCCCAAGGAATTTTAGAGTTACAATATATGCTTGTACATATCAAGTAATCACAGGCTGCCCCTTTGAATCTGAAATTTGAATTTGGCACTGCATTTACTTCTGTGGGGCATTGATGCACCTATGTAGCTATTCACATGTGCATAGAATTTGTCAGTAAAGGATTTTGCATAAGCAATGAGGTAGGGGATGTTGAATTTAGACAAGTCATCACCCAGTATCAGTAGATTATCCTTTGCAGAATCTCTGAATACCGATTTATTGGAGGATGCTTCTGGCCTCAATCTTGTGGTGAATGTAACTGCGTGGTCTGATCTGACCATGGAGAGAGAGTTTCAATTGGTAGGGAGCAGAGCTGTCTTATATTGATGAGGACCAACTCAAGGATTTTATTACCTCTGCAGTTGAGAATTTATATTGATGAAGTCTAGAAATGTCTGGGTATACATATAAGATGATGTATATTAATGGAGGGATAGTTGAAATCCCTTAGGAAAATGGTGTATGGCTTAATGCATAGTGACTCCATTTTAGTTAAGTAAGAAGTCATGGGCTGAGAAGGGCAGAGAAGGGGTTCTATAATTAGTCATGATATGACAAGAGGTCTTGTTTATGGCAAGTTTGACATGGACATATTCCAGACTGTAATCTTGTCTAAGCAGTCTGAAGGCGCAGTGGCTTTTTTTTACAAGTATGGAGGCACTACCACACTTAGTGCCTTCTTCTGGTACAGTGAGTCTGAACATGTGGTAGGCATTGTAACCCTGCACTGACTGGGTGCTCTAAATTGTTTTGAACCAGCTCTCTGTAGTGATGCATACATCAATGGTTTCCAGAGTAAGAAGTGCTTGTAAGGAGTGAAGTTTTTTGTTAAGGCTCCTAGCATTGAACCACCTTTACATTATCTGGATTTGCTTTTGTTATGCTGGAAGCGTTTGAGGATTGGCGTTGCCTGAAAAAGACATTATGGGGGTGGACAAAGTTTTAGACAAGATATGAAAGTCTTGGGAGTATAGGTGCAGGTCATCCTTGGCAAAGCAATTAGGACTGTTTACTATCTCCTCTCAAAATTATATATATTAGATCCTTGTGAATGACACCAGAAACTAAGACAATTTTTGATGTCAGTAATTAATTTGTATTGTGGCGTCATACTTGGTGATGGTAAAGTGTGCTCAAGGTTAGTTTCATACCTGACTAGGAAACATATCCAAGCTTGCTTAAATCAAACTAAGGTACAAAAAATCTCCTTAACTGTATATATGCCACTGTATAGAAATTTTCTGTCATTCGTGGATTATGTGTTGTCATATAAAGACATGGAGCTCTGATTGTATATATGCCTCTGTACAGAAATGTTTATGTCATTTGTTGTATTTGTACTGTTATGTTATGGAGCTTTTCTCCCCGGGCCTCCACTGTAAATGGACCTTGTTCCAGTCGGACTTTCCCCGTAAACAAATGTAAAATAAAATAAAAATAAATAAGGATTCCATCTTGTTTCTCTTCATATAGTCCAGGGAGGTGTATCTGAAGTCATTTATACTGAGTGCTATGACTTTGTCATATGTGTAATTGTCATGTCAGGATTTGAGTACCTGTATGATGCGATGAATCCTGATAGGAAACTGTAGCCCTCTTCTTGCACAGCTTGATGAGTGGTTCATCAGTTTGTCTTACAACAAAGTAACCTAGAATGTTGGATTATGTGGAAGCTTAACTTACAGGCTTGTGAACTGTGACACTTTGACTCCTTGATGTATGTTTCATGGTGTGTGCTGCCCGTGTGTTTGTGAGGTTGCTGACGGTACTTGTTTCTTAAGTTACATTTAGAAGGCTTTTCTGATTTTAGGTAGGTTACTTTCCACAGCCTCGGCAGATGTAGGTCTATGTGATTGATTTGATCTGCATGTGATAGGTTTAATGTGGTGTTGTCTGGTACTGACAGCCTGCTTGTTATTTGTAACATCTTCATGTGAGACTTTTGCCTTTGATAGTATTAAATAACTGTACTTCTCACACACTGTGTCAGTTTGGATAAGATGTAGGCAGTCGTCAGTAAATATGAGGCAATTTCTATATTGCCTCAGGATGCCTATTTCAATCAAGATGGCTGTAGAGGCAGTTAGAAAGTGCAAATTCATGGTCCCAGGTGCTTACTAATGTGGGTAAATGGGGAATAGCACCTATGAGGTTTTGATTCAATTACTGGAGGTGTTATCTGTCTGATAATGAAGATAATGCTGGTTTCAAAAGAGCTGAATGCTGCTAAGAATCAGTGATCCTTGGCTCAGTCTCTCATCAGGACCAAACCAGTAGCAATAATCCCAAGATGCTTCCTGAGAAGTAATATTAACCCAGATGTTACAGTGTCTTCTCTTGGCAGATGCTCTGGAATGAACCTACAGCAGTACTAAGATGTAACAGACAGCCAAAGGTCCTGAAGAGGTTCTCATAAAAACTGCAACCAGACCATTCAGTGAAGTCCCATGAAAATTGCATAATCAGTAACTAGCAAGAAACAAAGTCCCTCTGTTCCTTCTTTCACTAGAATCCATAAAGTAGTCTTAATCCCAAGATAGCTCCTGAGAAGAAATTTTCAGTCTTTCTAGAAATAATGTTCCTCTGCTCCTTCTCTCACTAAGAACAAAACAGAAGCACTATTCCTATGCTGATTCTTGAGAAGCAGTTCCTAATCTCTCCACTGATTGGTAGTCTAGTCTTTGAAGTTACAGAGTTAAAAAGTAAGATTGAAAAAGGGGTTAATACTCTAAATATTGATGAGTGCACTAACTGAGTAGGACATGAAACAAACGCAAGTTCAAGCTTTAAGAGTCTAAGAGAGGACCTTCCCAGTTAGATTTTTCAGTGCCCAGTAGAATGAATAGCTGAGATGAAACTGGTGGAGCTTCCAAAGTCAAATATACAGTAAAGGCAGGCAGCTCAAATGCTACCAGCTTTAAAAGCACAAAGGAACTGGGTGAGTGAAAAGGAAAAATCCATTGCAGTCACTCAGCAGTCGCAGTCTCGCAGCCCTTGCAGCTAAAAAGAATTCAGCTTAATAAGAATGCAAGTGAATAAGAAGTCCTCTTTCGTAGCTCCTCCCACTAATTAGGCAGACGATTCCTTTTCAGTCAGTGAAAGGAAAAGTGATTTTTTTCTAACTGACCCTAGACGTGAACCTTTAAAACTTCAAGAAAAAAAAAATAAAACAAAATGTAATATAAAATTAGCAGTAAGATAAGAGCAAAAAAAAAATGTTCAAGTTGTTACTATATGTTACTGCTGAAGGCACAGATGAATCAGCATAATTGAGCTGAATTTGGATCAGTGCATTATTTAAATGTCACATTTCAGTGGAACTGTAATATTATAAACTGTATGCTCCTTTCTGTGCTTGTACCTAAAACAGTATGTTTGGTGCTTCTTGGTACAATGATTCTTTGCAATTCTGTTGAAATTATGAGAGCGTACATTGTGATTCCCACAGGGACCTCACTGTATATGTGAATGTGAGAGATACACACCAAGGCTATATTACCACATAGTATTTGCCTTACTTTGATGTACAGTAAGCTTGGAGTTAGTATAGATAATTAGCAGGGTGAAAAGGGTGCAGCCATCTGCCCCACCCTGGGGAGGAAGAGGTGAAGGTTCCCACCTTGAAAAATTCTTTAATAGTATTTTAGAGGGTTTTAATGTTTGCTGTATTTCTATTACAGTCAGAATTTATATTTTAAAGTTTCAGGACCTGTAAGAGCAAGTCTGCACTTCCAATTGGAAGCCAATTATTTTATTGCCTTTTATGGAACAAAGTCCTGACTGCACCAGAGCCCCTGTTATCCAGTTTACTTATATGTTAAACAAATGAGTGAATGGAGTGAATGAATTCATGAACACTTATGTAAATAAAATTCACATTGCTGTTCAGTCAGGAATTTAGATACATATGAGCTCACTGTATCCAGTTTCACCACAAACAGTCAGTATAGCAATGATTTCTTTATCTTCTGCAGCTGGGATTCAGGGACGCTGACTACAGGAAAAGTGTTAAAGCCAGATTTATTGGCTTCCTTGTCTCCCAACTACTTTTTGCTGTAAATGTCAGATAACTAATCACCTTTCTGAGGAAGAAGTTCATTTATTTAGTTATTTATTGACTTTTGTTTACTGGGAAGGACAAACTGGGCACACAGAACTATATTTGGCTGAGGCATGGGGAGAAAAGCTCCACACATGACATAATTGGTTTACTATCAAAATTCTGCAAATTTCTTTGTCAACTAATGACTTACTTGAATCGAATAAGAGAAAATGACATCCAGCGAGTCCTTACACCACCGAACGCTGTAATGTCGATAATGTCAACTTTGACATTATTGACATTACCCAACTTACCTTGACATCTGGAGATGTCCTACACACATTTTGCAGGGGGCAAGCCCCCCTGCACCCCCACACCCCCTGCTAACTATATATTACAACTCCGAGAACACACTACAGTGAAGAAAAGGGTAATTTTCCCAAACCCCACTGTAGTCCGATCCATTGTAAAAAGCAACATTCAAAACCACAAATGCAAGCTTCATCTTGATGTTCTGGAGGCGATGTAATTTCAAGTTGGGATTTTCAAATTTTGCACCTATACCCTTGACCATCTGAACGACGGTATATTAACTTTAAAACTTTTGATAGTAAACCAATATAATAACATTCTATGATCCCATTACACAAAAATATAAGAGTAAATTAAAATACAATACTGTGGGGTTTTACAAAATTCAATAATCCAAGAGAAAGCTTAAATACATTATAGGTTTTGCACAGTTTTTAGTATCCTGAGACTGAAAGAATAGTTAGACTTGTTATTAGTCATTATCATATTTGTTTTACTAGAGGTTGTGAAGAAATTAGCCACTGTCATCTGTGCTAGCATGTCTGGCTGAAGTTTTTGCGCATAATTTCAGATTAACCTGTGTATTATATGCCAGCGAGACTAGCTATGATATTGTAAATAAGTTCTTACATGTTGATTTATAATCTGTTTGTACAGAATGTTTTAAAGACTTAAACAGTGTTCCTTTACATTTCTAACTGCCCATATTTGTGAAGAAGATTGTAAATGCAGACTGTCTCAGAATGAGCTGATCTGCAGATGATGTCAGCGTAATGTTGACAATTACTATGTGTTACTGTCAGAGGCTGAAAGACAGGAAGGAACCTTAGAAAACAACTGTTGATTGATTTTCAAAAATATGAAATGAACAATATAACTGGAACATTTGTGACAGTAAAGCTAGTCTATAAAAGAGCCTGTTGTCAGTTAACAGCCAGTTATAGTTGCTAGTGGCAGTTGTCAGTTGTTCACAGTTTAACTGTACAGTCGATACCCAAAAGGGCTCCCCAAGAACTGTAAACCTACCTTTGCTCTGTTGTAATAATAATTTAGTTTAGATCAGAGACAATGTTCTTTAGTCAAATAGGATAATTATAACTAATCAGTTAGAGTTTTTCTAAATGCTGGATTTCTGTTCTACAGTATTGATTTCATTTTCCTGGTGATTGAGTTTTGTTTATTGGAAATTACTGTTTTATATTTTTTAATCGTTTTATTCATTATTAAATATTTTTATTAACTTACATTGTGGCTGGTCAATCAGTGTTTTCTTTAGTGATTTGAGAGTGCTTATATCTGCTTTGATAACTTCCTGGGCCACTCCGAAAGCCTGGCTGCTTTAGGTCATTTGCTATCATTTGTTTTACTATCTAATTTTCATAATTGGGAGCCCCTTTAAAAGGGTGTGTAGGTTCTTTGGTGGCAATGTGTTAATGTATTATTTTGGGGAAGAGGCACAGCTGAAAATCTGTGTCAGACTTTCCAAGAAGTGTTTGGATGTGTGAGATTTAAGTGTGACTGTATCAGAGGTCTTAAACTGGGACACATTGCTTTGAAGTGTGTAATAAGGAGTTACATTAAGAGTGGAGAGAAGTATACAGTCCAGTCCTAGGTTATCGAGTGTGTTCCTGTTGTGCTTTTAGTGGAAATTGTGAAATATTACTCCTGGTTAAGTGAAGGTCTCACACTGGAGTTAGTAGTGAGGATTGCAGCTCCTTAGTTACTGACTCAGGATAGTAGGGGATGTCACATTATTCTTGGCATTCCAGTAGTATATTGTCCAGACATCACAGAGGAATTAGTGGAAATGGAAATGGTAGTGAGTTGGAGGTAAGGATTTTATATAGTGGAGAGAGATAAGAAGGTAATATTTGGAGGAAATTAGAGATAAGGGGGAGGAGTAGTAGTATACATGAGTGAGGAGAGCTATAGTAGTAGTATGGTAGAAGTGAGAGAGAGAGAGAGATGAAGTGACAATGAGCTAGGAAGTGTATGTGAGGTTAGAGAAACAGAAGATGGTAGGTAGGTGGGTTAAAAGATTAATTGTGGGAGAGGTTATTCGGGAAGTGAGTATGAAGAAAGCCAGGAGGAGATTAGGTGGTGCTTTAGGTTGTGTTTAAATTTTAGTGTCCTGATATCTTGTTTAAAAGAGGTGGGCATTTCTTGGTGACATAGAAAGAGCACAGGGAGCCCCCTGCTATGCTGTGGGATTTAGGGTTGGTTAGTAGGCCTTTGTTAGAAGAGTGAAGGTGCCGTGGTGGGTAGTATTGTTTGAGAATGTTTTGTAGGTATGGGCAGGTGTTGGGTTTATGTAATTAGTAGCTGGGAGTATGTTAGTTGGTTAGGAAGTTATACTAGACTGTAGAGAATGTATTACTTATTTTAAGATGGCAAGGAAGTTGGCAACTGCTGTGGGAGTAAAAGATGGGCAGAAGAAGAGAGTAAGTAGAATATGATAAAATTATGTCTATAAACAGCAGTGCTTGTGGAAGTTAGTAAGGGGGAAAGTTAGAGGAAAGATGAGTCTGCTTCAAGATAGTGTTGTGGGATTGGTGGGAAGAGAGAAAGAAATCACTAGAATGGAAGTTTTTAGTGCACTTAGAATTTGTATTTTTTACAGATCACAGTTGGTAAGCATGAGTTGTTTGCTGTAGGGAATAAGGGACATCTTCTAGTATACTGCATTTGCTAATTTTATTTTATTTTTTTATTTTCTGTTTTACTTTTGGACTGCAGAAGTTCACTCCTGGTGAATGGTTTATTTAAGCATCAGTTTTGCTAACTACATTAAGAGATCTGTTAGAATTTAAGTAGCACATACATAGTACTTTGAATTGTTCCTAGGCGTTCCTTCCAGGTATTACTGTGGGGTGTGGTTATTCTTTATTTCTTGTCTGGCAGATGTCATTTTGGAATCAGCTTATGTTTGATGTGTTTAAAGGTGAGGTGAATGAGACAGAAAAGGAGGAAGTGGATACTACTTTGATTTGATCTCAGATGTTCCTCCCAGGTATTACTATGGGGCCTGCTTATACTTTATTGTTTTAGAACCAGCTTGTTTTTGATATGTTTAAAGGTGAGGTCAAGGATACAGAAAAAGAAGGAGGTGGTTAGACTCTGAAAACACACAGAACCAAAAGAAAGTGGCACAAATGTTCTCAGAGGAATCAAAATTGCACTGGGAATATCAATAGGACTTCTGCCTGAATGTAATGTCTAACTATGTGATGTAACAGAGTTCCATGAAAGCCATCTTCATCTATAAAACTTATCCAAAATATGGACAGCTAAAAGGCCTGATTATCTCTACCAGGAGACTGTCACATTTCATCTGTTTTTCAGGCATTTCTCCATACCTTCCAATCTCTTAGTGCATGAGTAAAAAGCCAAAAATAATGAGTGACAAAGGCCCAAAATATTTATTTATTTATTTAACATTTGTTAACCAGGAAAGTCCGACTTGGAGTGAAGGCAATTTTCAGTGGAGGCCCAGGGAGAAACGCTCCAGATGCATGTCTTTGTAACGTGGGAGAAAACTGGAGCACCCAGAGGAAACCCACACGAACACAAGGAGGACATGCTGACTCCGCATAGAAAGCACTCCAGCCTAGAATCAAACCAGAGAACCTCTTGCTGTGAGATGAAAATGCTACTGCTGCAACACTGCACAGTCCAGTAAAGGATTGAGTTTAAATATTGCTGTTACAAACTTAGAACTTTTTTAACTGTATGAAGTCTAAAATTCAAATGTCTGCTTTGCTGGCAATTGGTGCAGAGGGTTAAAGCTGTGAGCTACAGTTCATATTGTAAAGGGTTCTTTTCCCTCAGCCCTCATTTGCCTAATGTATGACTTTGACCAAGTCACTTAACAGAACATTGTTTCCAGGTCACCCCTGAAAAGGGACTGAGTGTTCAGTTGGCCTACCTGGTTAACAAATGGGTATTTATTTATTTATTTTCTGACTGTAATCCTCAATGATTTGCCAGAAAATCAACAAATTGTATGAGGAACAGTCCACAAATATTAGGGAAAAATCTGGATATTCTGAGAAATATTGGACAGCTGAGAGGTATGCATTTCACTGAAAAAAGGGAATTGCCATGTAAGTTTTCAGTCTTAGCGTTATGTTGCCTCATTTAGTATCAGATCTTGATCACCAGCATCATAAGTGGAAATGTTTCAGTTATACATTTGGATAGCTGATATGTGTCATCTTAATGGCTCTATAAATGGACAAAACTGGTCCTTTGGTCCAGAATTTGTGCATGGCTATTAAATAAACAACAATGGAAGACAATGATTTAACTTAATTTTAATTACGCAAGACATTTTGTCAGATTTACTGATATTTTTACTAACACATTGCTGACTGAAACAAATTAATCTGCTCTGTACGCTTTTTAGAGGACAGTAAAGAAGGTGTGGCTATGACATGCATTTATGTATTCATTAATGTGATCAGCACACTGATTCAATGTGCAGATTTTTCAGCCAGACTTTGGTGACTTTGACACTAAAAGATTAATAATATATCATACAACAAACAGTGATAAATGTATCCATATAAAATCTGACAGCAAGATGAACAGAAGGTTCATTCATTCCAATAGGATGTCCACACAACATCACAGTTTATAACCCATAATCCTCTAAACCAGTGATGGCAAACCTATGACATGCATGTCAAAGGTGACACTCCACGATGTTTTGGGTGAGACGCCAGCGATCACCAACACCCAGGTTACCAAAGACACTCCTTCTCCATTCACTGCTCATGTGAAGTGCACTGAATTATTGTATGCCAAGAGCTTTTGACATGATAAACCCAAAAAGTTCACCATCACTGCTCCAAACCATGCTGGCTGACTGGCTACATGAAACAATTTATATGCATTGCATTTATCCTTACTGTTGTGACCCAGGTTGTGGCATTGCAGTTGAAAAGGGTCTGAGAGCAACCATTTTCATTACCTGGCTAAAATTAACTAAATTAAATTAAGTTTAAAAATATAGTATATGGCAGAAAATTGATCCTTTTTATGAACTGAATAAGATGATTTTTTCAATGTAAACATTTGTTTACTGGCCCACAGAATCAACTCTTTCCCCAAGCATTCCTCTCAACTGTACAGATTTTCACAGAATGTCCAGATTTTTGCCTCATATTTTTGGTCCATTTTTCATAAAGTTGTGGTTTTCTAGCAAATAAGTTAGAAAATAATGACAGACATTTGTGTTTCAGACTGCATTCCCTTCAGAAAATTCATACTAATTGCAAAACCTGTTAATCTATCTACTTTCTATGTTCGTACGAGCAATATTTAAAAATTGTCCCTATTTTTGGGCCTTTGTCCCCCAATTATTTATGGCTTTGTCCAGATTTTTTGGTCTAAGAGGTTGAGAGTTATGCCCAAGTCAGAGTCCAACTAAATCTTCAAGTACCAAATGTAACCTCAAACTAGATGTTAAAATCAAACTGTAGTCCAGGAAATGGCTCAGCGACATAGAAGAGACAGACTTTTGTTTTCTGTATACTTAAAAAATAAGTGCTGAATGAACACTGAAATGTAACTTCGTGAGTATGATGAAGAACAGATATGCATCATAACTGCAGACATTTTAGTCTTGAGGTAATTCAGAGAGGTTAATAGGAAATAGATCTGATTCTAATGAGTTGGAACTTCAGTGAGAAGGCTTTAATGAAAAAGACATTGCAAGGAGGAGAATACAATGCGAGTTCTGAAAGAGCATCAAGATCAGTAATGGTAGTTATGGTGGTCCTAATTACTCCATCCTAATGTGTACCGAATCAGTGACCTAAAGCTGGATGTAGGTGATGAAACTGGAATTTAAATATTCTGAACAAAATAAATACATAAGGCAATTTATGACTTGGGCAAGAGTTGTGATAGACTCAGACAGATCTGAAGATTAACTACAAATAGCAATTGAGGAAGACAGGATAGTGGCAGAAAAAGTCCATGTGGCAACTGTCCTTGCCAAGGGGTGGTGGTGGTGGTGGTGAAGTTTCAAAGTGAGTGGAACACAAAGTTAAAAGAAACAGGATGGTTTGTCACAAATGAACAAAAGGTGAAAGAAATGAATGTGACCATTATTACAGCCTTTATTCCCTTTTATCATTAAAAAACGCCTGGCATTCTCATGAACAATGTAAGCAACATTCAGAGAGATGGAGAAGCCATAGCCAGAAAGGGAAACACCTGAGAAGTTGGACTGAAGAAAAGTGCAGTGAGAAGACAAAATTCTAGGGATAGAGCAAACTATGGCTGGAATACAAAATGCTAGAAGAATGGATGTGCAGCTGCTGAAATAGGAATCAATAAATAAGGAAAACACAAAACTAGTATTAATGTTAAACATAGGAGGAGATGGTGTGGCTTTGAGGGAAAGGAAGATGGCATTCTTCTGAATTTATAATACTTAATACTGATTATGATAATATCCTGTCTGGTGGCCATAATGTAAACAATAAACATAATGTACCAATGATACTAATTGTTTTGAAAAGATAAGAATTTTCCATTTAATATTATTAACTTTAAAAAGACAAAGAATTGTGGTGTAACCTAGAAAAAATGTCTCTAACTATGGAATATCTTCAGTGGATATTCTTATACAAAGAAAAGAAAAACCTTGGTTTTCAAAGTGGATAGGCAATAGTCCATGAAAATGAAGATAAGCTGCCAGCCAAGAGCAGAAATGTCAGAATGGAGTTGAATAAAAATGAGATGAAATGATTAAAAGAGTAAGAAAAAATTTTGGCAACAAGAACATTGACAGGTAGTTCTGTTTTTTTTTGAATACAGAAGAAAAAGTATGTTATAGTCATTTAGCATGTTCATAAGGCTACCAGAAGCAATGATGCAGTGATGTAGGGTGGTCATGTCTGTCCTGAAGGACCTCTGTATTTAAAATATAAAAAGAAAATGTTTTATCATTTCTTGATCTACTACACAGACTTAAAACATAATTTGTGTTTTATGGTTTGTATTATTTAATCCCAAAAAGATTGCTGTACTAACCTGAGTTTTTTATATTGTCTTGTTCCTCATTTCCTCCTTGGTCCAAAAAAACTGATTTGTTAGAATTATTTTTTTTTTCTGAGAATTTCTAGAGAGTGTCAGGGACCATTAGAAATGTTTTCTCTACCATCTGAGCACACTTGAAAGATTCCTTCTTGTTGCATGTAGATAGTGGCTTAATTTGTTATTTTTCTAAAAGATTAAGACTTTGTTAACTGCAGGAACTCCTCACTCAGTCACTTATTCTGTCAGCTACAGGTGTCAAGTTTCTCCTTTTTTAAAATGTCTGAAATTTGTACTTAATTGTGAGTGAAAAAATCACATGTTGGGGTGTTCCTCCGCAATATATTAGCTCTTATACTGCTTCATACAACAAATACTTGAACACCAGTGGTGTTAAACTTATGCTCACAGCAGTCAATAAAAATGTACAAGTGAATAAGCCTGCATTTCAAAACAAATATTCTACTTTTGTGGGAGTTAGACAATGAGACATGTTTAACATCATGATGTTATGGTTTTCCTGGGGTAAAAGGCTGAAATGTAATGACAAAAATATGAAAGAACCAGTTTGACAATTTATTTATTTATTTGTTTTTGTTAACTGGGAAAGTCTGAATGGGCAGAGCCCATTTTCAGGCAAGACCTGGGCAGAAAAGCTCCCACCGCATTATATTTATATTAACGAGTGAACTTCAGGCATTTTTCAAAAAGACAGTTAACATTGCTCATGAAACAACAAATTACAAAACATGTATATACAGTAAAGTATTTACACCAACAATTATAAGTCTGTACAGTTGTTCCAGCTGTAAAATCTTGCAGAAGTAAGTGGATTGATACTGCAGAAGTGAAACATAACTGTAACTAATTTAGTGTTCTTTCATTTCAGTAAAGAAAGGTTTGCAAGGAGTTCAAGATAAGTAATGAAGTTATAAAATTATATAGGAAGGGCGATTTTAGTATTGTATAGGTTTGTAAAGGGTTTAAGGGGATATATTGAAGTAATTATAAAATTCTGTAGGAGGGGATGGAAGATATTAATAATGTATAGGAAGATAGTGGTAATAGCATATGACTGAGAGAGCATGGTATAGGATTATTTCTATTTAAGCTGCCTGTTCCAAAAAGGTTTAAAACCTAGGTATACAGCAGATGCATGAGAGGAATAGAGAGGTAGATGGAGGCAGTTAGAAAAAGAGTAAGAAGAGAAATATTGTTTAAGGGGGGTGAAAAGGGATGTATTTATTCAAGTGCAGAAGGGAAAATGATAATATAATGATTGAAGTAGAGGAGGACAACAAGTTAGTGATAAACTGTAAGAAGTTTGTGCTTTTACTAGAGGTCTTGACCTGGGGATGAACATGAGCATGACCAGGACTGGCTGAGATATTGTTTCTGCTGGATTTTATAGCTTGGAAGTTTGTTAATCATTTTTACTTGTGTAGGGATGGTGTTCCAGAACTTGGAGATGTAACAGGAGTATAGTGGTTCCCCTTTGAAGTATTTGCTTTAGTAATCCCTAGTCGACATTTATCACCAGAATGGAAGTCCCTTGTGGGGATGAAGGGCAATAATATGTCTTTTAATGCAGAGCATTGTTCAGGAAAATATATCAGTCTGTATACCATAACTAGCTGTGAGTATATGTAGTTGTTAAGCTCTAGCCAGTTTAGCTGATTTACGACTTGGCAGTGGTAAGCTTGGTGTGAAGTGCTAGTAGCAAATGTAGCTACTTTGTTGTAACAGGAGGCTAATTTAGATTTTAGTGTAGATCTTAGGTTTGTAAGGACAGGTGAGGTATACAAGAGGAAGCAAATAGGATGAGGTTAGGGTTTTTCTTGCTGGAGCTGTAAGATACTGTTTTGCCCTGTAAAGGTAGCCAGGTTTCTGGTGGGTCTTTTTAATTGTTTGAAGAATATATCGATCATATTTACGACTGTCATTTATTACAATGTCCAGTTATTTAATCTGTGGTACTAGCTCAATTTTAGTATTATTTGCTATTGCAACCATGAAATATTGTTTTTGTCAGAGATAATGGTTTAGGGTGAAGAGCATCAGTCTTCTTTTATTTAGATTAAGGAGTAGGTTTGAGTTTTTCAGCCAGGCTTCAATTAAACAGAACTAAATGTGTGTGATTTCTTGTAGTCTGGCTTTTGTTGGGGCAGTGCATATTAAAGTCAAATCATATGCATATTGTACTGTATATGCCTGGTGTATGGCAGTGTAAAGCTTGTTTATAAAATTATTAAAAAGAATGGGCCCTAGTATAGATCCCTGGTGGACCCCTATGGTAATTGGAAAAAACAATTTTTTAAAGAAGGTAAGAAGATGACTTTGTTGTGAATTAAGTGGGAGCTGAAGTTTATGAAAAAGCTGTGGACACTAGTACAAGAAGAGAGGGGAATGAATAAAGTCACAAGCAAAAGGGCAAAAGTGTGTTCCTGGCCTTCTATCAGGGCAGCCTAGTCTTTTTTATTTTACAGATAGTAATTGTTTCAGGGATCTGAATCCCAGTCAAATGCAAGATGTCTGTGTTAAGGTTAGTCATCTGAAGTGAAATATATAAATAAGGGCTCCATAGTGGTGAAAGATGACATGTGTGGGCACTCAACTAAGAAACAACCACAATTATAGAGAGGAGTCCTGGATTTTATAGTATACCCCCAAATTAAGACTATTATAAATAGCAATGGTAGTTTCAGAAATATGTTAAAGACTAACCTTGTAGAAGGCGAAGACAAAAATGATACTACAAAATCACATTTCTAGTAATAAGGCAAATGGAAGGTTAAATCAGTAATTGAATGAGTACAGTTTTGCACAAAATAGAAGACCATTGAAAATAAATGTATTTATTTATTGATTTGCCCTAGACATAATAATAATATATATATATATATATATATATATATATATATATATATATATGAAAAAACTGTAACCAATCCCAAACGAAATGTGAAAAAACTATCAGCCCAAGCACAAGAGGAAGGAGCAGCAAACTTCGTAAAACTTTGTTAAACTTTGTAAAACTTTGTTGAGCAAACCAATGCAGTAATCAAATCCAATATTGATAGTTTTTTCATATCTATCTATCTATATATATATATATATATATATATATATATATATATATATATATATATATATATATATATATCAAATAAAAAAATGACAGCGTCAGCCCACTTGGCAATACCAAATTTTGTTTAGGATTTAAAAAAACTTTTTTTTGCATATACCACTGTATTTTTGTTGAGGCTGTGAACTGTAAACAGTTAAAATAACCTACCTAAATAATATCCAGAGTTTACAAAATGTGGTTGGTGATTCTTTGTTTTTGAAAGGTATAGGATGCAGCTCTCTGATTGCCCTTCTGCCTTTAATATTGTTCAGCATTTTTTTGCAGATATCTGAATCCTGATAGGCGTCCACAATGGCATGGACTCTGCTATAAGTCTCTATCTCTCGCTCTTTGCTTCTTGTATCCACAGAAGTAAGATCCACTGCAAATTAAGCAAATATTTTGGGAATTAGATGATCAGAACTACATTTGAAAATGTATTTTTCAATCAGTGAATAATCTTGTAAGATTCTACCTATGTTTTATGTATCTTCTTTCATTCATTATGAATACAATATGGTTAACTACTCCTTATGTAATGGGATAGTTTCCTTCTCATTAATTTACATAGCTAACATTGCACTTCATTGTTAGATCATAGTGACTTTATTTTTGTGGAGGCAACTGCATGCCATTTTATTCAAATGACGTTTTTCCTTTTAAAATGCATTTTAGTCAAAAAGTAAAAATGTAGAAGCATAGAATTAACTGCATATTAAAAAAAAAACAACTTAGATAAGTAGAACAAGCTGCTGGTCAGAATACTGACTTGTGAGTTTGACAGATTGATGTTAAATGCTATACATGGAAATTACATTCTTTGTATTACTTTCCAGCTAGCCTTACTCATACATCGTATCCTTTTGTTTCTTTTAGTTTCTTACTAAGCTTTTCTTTAACTTGGGGTTGGTTGCTTTACATTACTACTAAATGTTCACAGAGAATTATGACTTTGACAACACAGTACACATGAAAATGCTGTGCATTATAATTTTCAGGACCTTAGCTTCAGTCCCTCACTGAATGCTACTGCATTGCAAGATCTGATATTATACCATGACCCCCATTTATTTTCTGACGCGCCGATTGGCCAGCGCGTGTCGAGTTATACTAATGGCAAAAGGTCCGTCACCCAACTTTTTCCATTAGTATAACTCTCTTTAAAAACATTTGTTCGCTATGTAAAAATGGGTTTAAACAGCGAAGACAGCAAAAAAAAGCAATGGAAATCTCCTCCTCTTTGTTTAAAGTCTCTATATCGCTAATGCCCAAACATAGCTGCTAGGCAAAAGAAAGCAAAAGAGAAGAGCAAGATCTCCGTTGCTTTTTTTAATTTTTCGCTAAATTAAATGAGTTTAACATGGCGACAGAAAATAACAAACAACGGACATCTCTGCTTATTTTTTTTAGCTTTCGCTCTGTATGTTAAACCCATTTACCTAGCTGTATAAAAAAGCAAAAAAAATTGCTTTTCAACTTGCTTTTGTTGTCACTCAGCCTGATGTACGCATGCCAGCAATATCAGCCGAAGCCATGCGGATGCCAGAACAAGGCGGCAGTACATCTGCATTTTTTTAAAAAAATGCCATTTTAAGAGCGATTTTTCTTAAATAATGTCATGGTATAATATTAATTGCACCAGTAGTTTTTATCTCTTCGAAAGGCATGACGCCTGTTTGGGAAAAATCAGACAAGACTTCACTTAACATTGATGCGGTGTGTTTTTGTATGAATTAAATAAATGAATGGGGTAAAGCTGGGTCTGTAACACTGGGATAAAGCCCTGACTGCCACAAAATAACCTAGGATCAGTTAGCAAGCTGAGCACAGGAGAAGCTAACAGGTAATGCTGGGATTGAGTGGTCAATGCTGGCTTGTCCTCTAAGAGGTAGGGTTTTGGTCCAGGCTACTACAGTGTTGACACTTGTTGGAGGACAGTTGTGCAACATTAGCATATTGGCTGGGCATGTGTGCTTGGTTCTGTCAAGCTCCATTCACACAGTAGTGGGTTGCTGATAAGACATTCTTCTCTGGAAAGAGGAGATCCACTAAACAAGATGATGCTGGATGCTCAAAAGAATAAGAATGTCAATTGGATAAATTTGAGTGACCGACCAAATTATGAAGAACATCATTACTGCATGCACATATCCCATAATGCAAAAGACGGGCCTACTTACTGATCAGCCTGTCCTGCCATTCCAGTTAACTGCAGCTGCAGTGCACTAAAATCTTTGCCTCCCCCACACCTCTGTTCCTTAAAACTGCGATCTCCAAGATTATGCCAGCGTGGAGAAAAGGGACATACTTTAATAGTCTTTTCTTCAAGTTGGTGAAACCTCTCAGTAGTTTATGTAAAGACTGTGGGTGTGGGGTCAAAGCCAAACCTCCGACAGAAACATTTGAATTAACTTTGCCCTCTGCTATATTTATAGATATGCTCTACAAGACAGTGGTTAAACTGTGTCTGCAATAGACTGCATGTGCTAAATGTAAAGCTGGTAAACAAAATAAATCCCAAAATACTATGAGTAAGACATGCAGCTTCCAGTGATGTATGCTGAATGGTTTCCTTAAATTAGAATTACAATTACATGGTGGCAAAATTCTCTCAGTGAAATCTGCAAAAGTCAAGCTAGTAAATGCATACACAGTGTTTTAACTCATTATAGGCTATCAGCTGAGTAGTAACCTAGTTAAAAAAAAAACAAATTCACCACTGTGTGTTCAAGTTCAAACCTCAAATAAAAACGAGTCACATTTAGCGATTTCATTCCTTTACTTTCGGAACTTCCTCAGAAACATTTTGTTTTAAAATCAGACCATTTAAAGATCAGTGATATCACAATTTAATTAAAACTTTAAACAAGTAATTAAAGCAACATTAGATCAAACTGTAAAAAATACATGAAAAACTTCTCAATAAGAAAAAATATGTATACCCAATATATTCATCACTTTAAAAATCTATAAATACCATTTGTGTCATTCAAAAAACTGCGGTGGTGGTGCTGTGGTAGCATTGTCGCCTCAGTTAGATCGCTCGGCCCTCTCATTCTCAAGAGCCGCCTTCTGTGGCGGCGCATAGTGAATAAAGCGTGCCCTTCGTTGTTGGTGGTGTTAGGCCCCAGCAGCCAGCACGTAAAAATCTACTGCCAATCATTAGCAGACCGGAGTTCCGCTGTGGTGACCCCTAACTGGGAAAAGCCGAAAGAAACAAACAAACCATTTGTGTCATTCACTATAATAAATAGTATTTTATATATATTTATATTTCAGTAAACTTTTAATGGAAATAGTTTCGTTCAAACCTGGACTTACGTCAACCCTTAATAAAACTTGCCATTTTAATTCTAGCATTTCTAGATAATTATTGCTAGAATCATAGGTGCATAGGTTCATACTAGGCTATCTGCCCTAGGGCATTTATAAGCCTAGCCAGAATGTGTTTGGCTTTCACCACCCATTTTAAATTTATTTTGCTATGCCCTTTTTCGAGGTTAGTATACTGTGCCTCTGTCTAACAGTGACACAGAAGTGATACCCAGGGTAAACCTATGATCTCCCATCCACTCATCAAGATTCCTCTTGAAGAGAGTCAGTGAGGGACTCTGCCTAACCTGGACTGGGATTTTATTCCAGAGTGAAGGGAGCCTCTGGGTTATGAATCTGTCCCTCCAGCATGTCCTATTTATTTCAGTGCTGAGGTTCAAGTCTCTTGAGCACGTAGCTCGATGGGATTTGGATTTTCTGAGGTGCAGCATGTCCATTAATTCTGGGTTGGACATGGCTTTATATGTCAGGCACAGATCGCCTCTGAACAGGCGGTATGCCACTGAGTAGAGCTGGAGTTTCTTTAACCGGGCAGCATATG